>NC_141800.1:10399590-10550068 GCF_057944985.1 Cucurbita pepo subsp. pepo | reverse complement strand
TTCCCTTCAGTCTCCATGGTTTTGTTGTCGGCAAGATACACCTTCCCAAAATTTTCTTATTTGAAATTTTGATACAATTTCTTACTAGAAATCAAATGAAACGATGCAACTGAATCTAAAATCCAGAATTCAATTGGGATATTCATGCTAAGAATTAGAGCATCCTTAGTATTTCTGCTGAATAGATAGAATCATAGTCATCTTCAAATTTGTGATTTTGTTTTTCTTCAATTTTGTAAAATTTGTTCGAAAGTGTCATTTTTCTCCATAATTTCAACACTTTACGTTTGGTTTGTTTGGAGATTTTTCTCGGTTCCTTGATTTTGATCACTCATGTTTGTTTGGGCTCTTTAATTTACTTCTTTCCCTTCGATCAACACTGAGAGCATTGCCTGATAAATCTCCAATTTCCCATTTGGGAATACTTTCGCTGACATCTCGAATTTCATCAAACTTCAGTTTATCAGATCCTCGTGAACTGTTGATTGCAGCAACAACAGTATACCATGACTCGGGTAAAGATGACATTAAAATCAATGCTTTAATTTCATTTTTGAACATAATTTTCACCGAGCTCAATTGACTTACAATCACGTTGAACTAATTTATATGATCTGCAACAAAGCTACCTTCAGACATTTGTAGATTGAACAACCTCTGCATCAAATACACCTTGTTCATAGCCGACGGATTTTCGTACATATTTTACAACACCTTTATTAGGCCCGATGTCTCCTTATCTTTGATGATGTTGAATGTCATGTTTCTGGACAACGTCAACCAGATCAACCCTAAGGCGTGACGATCCTTGAGCTTCCATTCCTTCGTAGTCATGGTATCCGGCTTCACCCCCAAAAGTGATCAACCCTAACTTCTTTTTATTACTACGTTTACTTCTATCTCAGGTTTAAAAGAAAAAAAAAGTGCTTGTAAACATAATTCCTCTTTATTGTTATATATACTTACTCGATTTGTATTTACTTCATTTTATACAAAAGTTCACCGTAATTAATAAACCCATGTGCTTAATACATTCCCTAACAAAACAAACTTGTTTGTATTAGGATAAATTACAATGAACAGGAAGAGAAGAAATCGAACTTGAAAGACTGAATGACTTAGATGCAATTTTACCCAACAATTGCTTGAACTTAGAAATGACAGAGATGATGTTCACGTTTTTAAGGGAACTTCTCAACTTGAGAGATCAATTTCATTCCTCTCAAATATGATTCTTACATAATAATTTGTGGATATTTATAGTCTCCCCACAAAACAAAACAAGTTAGTTGCCTGTATTTAATCTCAATCCCCTCAATCTCCATGGAAGACGAGGTCAATTTGACAATTTGACAAAACAAGTTAGTTGCCTGGATTTAATCTCAATCCCCTTGAATCTCCACAGAAGACGAGGTCAATTTGACAATTTGACCTTTACCTACTTTATAAATTAAAAATAAATAAAGTTTTATAACAACTTATGGAATGATTCTTGCAACTTCATCCTCTATGTAAATATTCACATCTGAAGTTCTAAATGGTTCTTCCCCATCGAATAAGCTTGTAACACATGAAATGAGACTTGAACCATGCCTATTAAATTTTAGAGATGAAAATTGAATTCTTGTTGAATCTTCTTGACTGGTCCTGTTGAACATTTGGAACACCGTGATCCTTATCCTCTTCCTCCTCTTCAAAAGGATTCGTCTTCGAATAAGAAAAATCATCACCTACATCAAAAGGACTCAAGTCAGAAACATTGAAAGTAGAATGTGCTGAAAATTCTCCGGAAGATCATTTTATATGCATTGTTATTAATTATTTCAAGTACTTGATAAGGGTCATGCCCACTTGGATGTAACTTTGTCTTCCTCTAAGATGGGAATCGCTCCTTGCGAAAATGTATCCAAACCCAGTTATCGGGTTGAAAAATGATTTCCTTCCGTGCTTTGTTAATTCTTTAAGAACTTTGAAATTTTGTTTCTCAATTGTCTCCTTCACCTCCTTATGCAATGTTTTGATCAGACATTTTTGTTTCTCAATTTTCTCCTTTCACCGGTTTATGCAATGTTTTGATCAGATATACGTTACTTGTGGTTTCTTTACTCACAAAAATATTAGAATGAATAGGAAGCAAATCAAGAGGCGCAAGTGGATTAAAT
This sequence comes from Cucurbita pepo subsp. pepo, assembly GCF_057944985.1. Lineage (NCBI taxonomy): Eukaryota > Viridiplantae > Streptophyta > Magnoliopsida > Cucurbitales > Cucurbitaceae > Cucurbita > Cucurbita pepo. The sequence goes on along the minus strand of NC_141800.1, from coordinate 10,547,906 downwards.
CCATAAACATCTTGAAAAGGAGAACAATGAGTGGTACTATGAATTGCTCTAAAGGAGAAGATACTATGAATTGCTCTAAAGGAGAAGATACTATGAATTGCTCTATTATATGACATCTCTACAAATGGCAAACATTTGTCCCAAGACTTAATATTCTTAGAAAATATGCTGATTAAATCCATAAACATATTCAGAAGGAGAATAATGAGCGGTAGTATTAATTGCTCCAAAGGAGAACGGTACTATGAATTGCTCTAAAGGAGAACCGTACTATGAATTGCTCTATTATATGCCATCTCTACAAATGACAAACATTAGTCCTATCTCTACAAATGGCAAACAATAGTCCTAAGACTTAATATATTCTTAGAAATAATAGGCAATAATCCAATTGCTCTATTATATGCTATCTTTACCGATGGCAAACATTAGTTTCAAGACTTAATATATTCCTAAAAATAATAGGTAATAATCCAATTTATCCTACCCATACTTTTCAGAAGTTATAGTCCCAAGACTTAATATATTCATAGAAATAATAGGCAATAATCCAATTGCTCTATTATATGCTATCTCTACAAATGGCAAACATTAGTCTCAAGACTTAATATATTCTTAAAAATAATAGTTAATAATTCAATTTATCCTACACCATACTTTTCAAAAGTGACTTAAAAATTTAACATCTCTATCTTTTTTGTATGTAGCAAACCACATTTAAAGGCGTATACAATCCATATAAAATATCTATTACAGCAGGGTATTCAGGGTATCGATCCCCATACCAATCGCATGCAAAGAGAGCACTCTACCATCTTAGCTACATTCCCACAATTCTTACATAACAAAGCCCAAAACTGTGCATCATCAATAATAGTGAAAATGAAAAAATATTTCAACTCATTATGTCAAAAATAAGGAAAAATTGAATATAAATAAAATATTAATACGGAATAGTTTCTTTACGAGATGCACTCTACCATCTTAGCTACATCCCCACAATTCTTACATAACAAAACCCAAAACTGTACGTCATCAATAATAGTGAAAATGAAAAAAAATATTTCTGCTCATTATGTCAAAAATAAGGAAAAAGTGAATAGAAATAAAATATTAATGAGTTTCTTCAACAGATGCACTCTACCATCTTAGCTTCATCCCCACCGTTCTTACATAACAAAACCCAAAATCCTTGTACCTCTCGCATGCAAAGAATGCACTCAACCATCTTACCTACATCCCCATAATTCTTACATCACAAAACCCTAAACGTCTCGTCATCAATAATAGTGAAAATGAAAAACTCCCTTTGATCATTATGTCATAAATAAGAAAAATTGAAAAGTAATAATATATTTTTATAATTGATAGTTTTCCTTTGGAGATGGAGGGTAGCGATCCCCTTACCTCTCGCATGCAAAGCAAGCGCTCTACCATTTTGATGGTGTTAATATAACACATGGGGAAGCAATTTGGATCTTAGGCACTCTTAGTACATCCATTATAATAAATTAGCTAGCATGTTCAAAAGCATTAAAACTCAATGAGTTTGAATACTAACCTTTTGTAGTTTAAATTTCTTTTTCCTCACGAATCGGTTTCGAACCACCATTAGTGTCTTCCCTACTATTCTCCGACCTTAGAACGAGATTGTAGAATCCAGTGAGTGACTAAATTTGAAAGGAATTTAGTATGGGTAAAGAGAGAGTTTTGAGAGAATTTCTCAAAGTTTTTCAAGAATACTTTTCATGTACCTTAATCAATCTATTAATTGATGTTTGCATGTTCATGCAAATTTGAGATTTCAAAATTTTGACACTCAAAATTTCACTCAAATTTGTGGGATTATGTGGCAAGCATGCAAGTTAAGTTTGAGTTAACCAAATTTTGACACTCAAAATTCCACTCAAATTTGTGGGATTACATGGCAAACATGCAAGTTTGGTTAAACCATATATTGACCCACAATATTCCACTAACTCAAACATGTATTTTTCCATTGGGTGAAGTCAACATTTTGACTTTCTTTATTTTAATTCAACAATTAATTTAAATAATTAATTTCAAATCAAAATAATATCAAATAATTAATTAAACAATTTAATTAAAATTTAACATTAAATAAATGCCAATTGGAATGAATTCCGGTACATATTGATTATGAATCCCTATTTATAATTAAAATATTTAAATCTTATTTCAATATCTCAAATTCTCTCTTTTTGTTTAATTCATAATTAAAACAAAATGCGGTTAAATATATCGTATATATTTAGCGTATATTCCCTAATTTGAATTCGAACACCTCAAACTTACTCGTCACACTATTTTAAGGTTTAGTCCGATATGAGCTAGCTGGGGGACCTAATGGACGCACAGATCATGGGCTCCAACGATTTGAGATTAACCGGCTAAACTCATTAACCATGTTAACCAACATTCGTTAACTACTAGGACACTCCACTATAGCCTTGTAGCTGCACTCCCCTCACTATACATATATTTATGTCCATTTGATATAACCATGATTAGTAAGTCAATCCTTCACAGATGTTCGTAACTAGAGCTGGGTCAATTTTCCGTTTTACCCCTAAAGTTACTTCTTGTTCCTTGAGTCCCACTGATTATCTAATGAACAATTGGTTTGTGGTCCAACCACCAAACCAAATCCATCTCGGGCCAATGAGAAGGTGGGGCCCCTTGTTCAAGACTTGGAGTCAGTACTTGAGGGAACAACCTCTCTACTATCCCTAAAAGCGGGTAGGAGTGAATTTCATCTTACACTCTATGTCCCCAGCTATTCACCCAGTCTTACCCCTGGAATGGGAGGCTTATTCAGTCGGTGAACTCTGGCCACTCTTACCCATGCAAATCTAAGTATAATTCCGAATAAACAGGAGTTCATAGTTAGCTCAAGATTAAGGTCGAGTTACCTAGGTCATCGAGTGAAAAAATCAGTCTCATCAGTAAACGACATTATAAAGTGAGAGTGATTTTCTTCATGGTCCGATCCTATGTAATACTCATTGCATAGAACGCCGCCATTCACATGTCTCCACATGTACAATTTAGTGATCACAATTGTTTATATCATATACAAAAGTGGGCCGCATCCATTACAATTTAGTGTAATGATCGTAACATATGTAGATAGTTCAAGTAATTTGGATTTAGATTAATGATCATAACATCCAGACACTTAGACTTATCCCTAGTTCAAGTAATTTGGATTTAGATTAATCTACATATAGTTTAGATTAATGATCGTAACATTCACTTTATTCCCACTCTAATTTCATTAATAAAAGAAGACTAATGGAGATGCGGGCAATCGATCCCCGTACCTCTCGCATGCAAAGAGAGCACTCTACCATCTTAGCTACATCCTCACAATGCTTACATCACAAAACCCATAGGTCCCGTCATCAATAATAGTGAAAATAAAAAACTAAATAGTGAAAATGAAAGACTATCTCTCCTCATATGTCATAAAGAAGAAAAAATTGAAAAGATAATATATTTAACAATTGATAGTATTCTTTGGAGATGCATGGTAACGATCCCCGCACCTCTCGCATGCAAAACGATTGCTCTACCATCTGAGCTACATCCTCACAATTATCCCTGCTCATTATGTCGTAAATAAGAAATAATTGAAAAGAAATAATATATTGTGATTTTGCTTTTCTTCAATTTTGTACAATCTGTCCGAAAGTGTCATTTTTCTCCAAAATTTCAACACTTTACATTCGGTTTGTTTGGAGATTTTTCTCGATTCCTTTATTTTGATCGCTCATGTTTGTTTGGGCTCTTTGATTGACTTCTTTCCCTTCAATCAACACTGAGAGTATTGCCAGTTGAATCTCCAATTTCCCATTTGGGAATACTTTCACTGACATCTCGAATTTCATCAAACTTTAGTTTATCAGATCCTCGTGAACTGTTGATTGCAGCAACAACAGTATGCCACGGCTCGGGTAAAGATGACATCAAAATTAATGCTTTAATTTTATTTTTTAACACAATTTCCACCGAGCTCAAGTGACTGACAATCACATTGAACTAATTTATATGATCTACAACAAATCTACCTTTAGACATTTGTATATATTTGACAACACGTTGTTCATAGCCGACGAATTTTCGTACATATTTGACAACACCATCAATAGGCTCGATGTCGTCTTCTCTTTGATGATGTTGAACTTCGTATTTCTGGACAGCTTCAACCAGATCAACCCTAAGGTGTGATGATCCTTGAGTTTCCACTCCTCCGCGGTAATGGTATCTGGCTTCAACCCCAAAAGGGGTTTCTAAAGATCTTTCTGGTACATATAATCTTCAATCTACATCTTCTAGAAACTGATATTGAATCCATCAACAACGCACACACTCGATGTAAATGAACACAAAAAACATGATAGAGAAAATGTAAGGAGATATACAATGCACATACTCGATCTAAATGAGCACAATGAACATGATAGAGAAAATGTAAGGAGATATATTGACTAAAAGTTTTGTATTAAGGACTTCAAGGTATGCAAAGAGAGGGTATGAAGAATGAGAAATGTACATTTTGAAAGAACTGACTACTTTCCATCTTCACAGATCGTGGTGAATCTCGCCTCACTCTGATACCAATTATTAGGATCACACAACAATGCACACACTCGATCTAAATCAACACAAAAAACATGATAGAGAAAATGTAAGGATATATACAGCGCACACACTCGATCTAAATGAACACCAAGAACATAATAGAGAAAATGTAAGGAGATATGTTGACTAAAAGTTTTGTATTAATGACTTCAAGCTATGCAAAGAGAGGGTATGAAGAATAAGAATGTACATTTTGAAAGCACTGACTAATGGGTATACATATGATTTCAGTTTATTATATATATAGCGTTAACGGATAAAATTACCTACTATATATAAATATTTAGTATATATATCTCTATCAGATTTTTACTGCAAATAGTCAGCCTCCATATCCAACATTCTAGAGCCCAAATAGTTAGTTTTTATAGGAGAGTTTAAAGAAAAATAAGCAAAAGGAGGCTCGAAACATTGAAACCCTAAGTAACGTTTAATAGGTCTTATACAATTAGCTGTAGGGTAAGTTAATGAACACAGTTGAAAAAGATTATCATCAGAAAGGCTGTAGGGTAAGTTAATGAACACAGTTGAAAAAGAACACAATTGAAAAAGATTATCATCAGAAAGGCTGTAGGGTAAGTTAATGATCATCAGAAAGGTTGTAGGGTAAGATAATGATCATCAGAAAGGCTGTAGGGTAAGATAATGATCATCAGAAAGGCTGTAGGGTAAGTTAATGATCATCAGAAAGGTCTGTAGGGTAAGTTAAGGCTGTAGGGTAAGTTAATGATCATCAGAAAGGTCTGTAGGGTAAGTTAAGGCTGTAGGGTAAGTTAATTAATGATCATCAGAAAGGTCTGTAGGGTAAGTTAAGACTGTAGGGTAAGTTAATTAATGATCATCAGAAAGGTCTGTAGGGTAAGTTAATTAATGATCATCAGAAAGGTCTGTGGGATAAGTTAATGTTAACTGTAGGGTAAGTTAATGTTAACTGTAGGGTAAGTTAATGTTAACTGTAGGGTAAGTTAATGTTAACTGTAGGGTAAGTTAAGTCTGTAGGGTAAGTTAATGTTAACTGTAGGGTAAGTTAAGTCTGTAGGGTAAGTTAATATTAACTGTGTTAACTGTAGGGTAAGTTAAGTCTGTAGGGTAAGTTAATGTTAACTGTAGGGTAAGTTAAGTCTGTAGGGTAAGTTAATGTTAACTGTAGGGTAAGTTAAGTCTGTAGGGTAAGTTAATGTTAACTGTAGGGTAAGTTAAGTCTGTAGGGTAAGTTAAGTCTGTAGGGTAAGTTAAGCCTGTAGGGTAAGTTAAGTCTGTAGGGTAAGTTAAGTCTGTAGGGTAAGTTAAGTCTGTAGGGTAAGTTAAGTCTGTAGGGTAAGTTAAGTCTGTAGGGTAAGTTAAGTCTGTAGGGTAAGGGTATCAAAAATGTTAATGTAGCTGTAGGGTAATGATCATCGCATGTTCATATTGAATTATTCCAATATTCAAGGGTTGTCAAATAAACAAACAACCCAACAAACTATTTAATTTGATATAATTGTGAGGGCATTTCATGAATCGAACTCAAGACCTCTCACACTCGAAGCAAGAATCATACCACTAGACCAAATGCCCTTGTAATGGATCCATCATTTTTAGTTGCTAGTCCATGTGTTTTGTGTGCCTCAAGATTTGAAATTTACCCACGTATTTTTTTGTTCTTTAGAACCTACTATTATTGTCACGTTAATTTCACATTGTCCATCACATAATAGAATTTGTTCTTCAACTCAATTGGATGTACTTCAATTAATATTATTAAGAAATATGGACATAAATAAAGTTCATATCCTATAATTCCTACCTTGTACCTTTGAGATTATGAATGACCGTGCTCAAATTATTTTGGTTGAACCTACATTGCCACTAAAGCATATGCATCCCTTTGGGACAGATATTCAAACAATACGTTTGAATTTTAAGTAAAATTTCAACGCAAACTAAGTTTTTGAAAACGACTTTTATTTTATATTTATTTTTTAATTTTTTAATTTTAGTTTTCAAAACCTACATTTTACTACTAGGTTTCGTTTTATCTCATGTTAAAAAAAAATGTGCTAGTAAACATAATTCCTCTTTTATTGATATATGTACTTACTCCATTTGTATTTACTTAATTTTAAACAAAAGTTCACAGTAATCAATAAACATAGGTTTTTAATACATTCCCTAAAAAAACAAACTTGTTTGTATTAGGATAAATTACTATCTATAGGAAGAGAAGAAATCCGGAAAAGTAGAAGATTGAGAATTTCACTCAACCACACAATCGAACTTGATAGACTCATGTGCAATTCTACCCTCAACAATTGCTTGAAACATAGAAATGGTAGAGATAATGCTCAGATTTTTAAGGGGAACTTCTTAAATTGATCTCTATTCCTCTAGAATTTGATTTTTACCTAATAATTTGAGGATATTTATAGTCTCCCCACCAGAGAAGTTGGTGGCCTAGATTTAATCTCAAACCCTTTGAATCTCCACCAAAGACGAGATCAATTTGACCATTACATAGTTTATGAATTAAAAATAAATAAAGTTTTCTAACAACTCATTTAATGATGCTTGCAACTTCATCCTCTGCTTCAACTGTGTAAATATTCACTTATAAAGCTCCAAATGGTCCTTCTTCAATCGAATAAGCTTGTAACACATGAAATGAGAGTTGAACAAAGCCTATCAAATTTTATACATGAAGAATAAATGCTTGTTGAATCTTCTTGGCTGGTCCAGTTGGAATATTTCAATCTCCGTGATCCTTATCATCTTCCCCCTCTTCAAAAGGATTCGTCCTCGAATCAACAAAATCATCACCTACATGAAAAGAACTCAAATCAGCAATATTGAATATTGAAAGTATAATGTGCTGAAAATTCTCCGGGAATATCATTTTATATGCATTGTTATTAATTATTTCAAGGACTTGATAAGAGTTATCCTCTCTTGGATGTAACTTTGTCTTCCTTTGAGATGGAAATCGCTCCATGCGAAAATGTATCCAAACTCAGTTATCGGGTTGAAAAATGATTTTCTTCCGTCCTTTGTTAATTCTTTAAGCAACTTTGAAATTTTGTTTCTCAATTGTCTTCTTCAGCTCTTTATGCAATGTTTTGATCAGACCTTACTTGTGGTTGATTTACTCACAAAAATATTTAATTCTTAAAGTACACTTTTTGTTTCTCAATTGTCTCCTTTCACCTCTTTATGCAATGTTTTGATCATATCTGTCTTACTTGTGGTTGCTTTACTCACAAAAATATTAGAATGAATAGGAAGCAAATCAAGAGGCGTAGGTGGTTAAATCCATAAACATCTTTAAAAGGAGAACAATGAGTGGTACTATGAATTGATCTAAAAGAGAGCGGTACAACAAATGAATTGCTCTATTATATGTCATCTCTACAAATGACAAACATTCGTCCCAAGACTTAATATTCTTACAAATAATAGGTAGATTAAATCCATAAACATCTTCAGAAGGAGAACAATGAGTGGTACTATAAATTGCTCTAAACAAGAACGGTATGAGTGGTACTATAAATTGCTCTAAACAAGAACGGTACTAGGAATTGCTCTATTATATACCATTGCTACAAATGGCAAACATTAATCCCAAGACTTAATATATTCTTAGAAATAATAGGCAATAATCCAATTTATCCCACACCAAACTTTTCAAGAGTGACTTACAAATTTAACATCCCTATCTTTTTGTGTAGCAAACCACATTTAAACGCATATACAATCCATTTAAAATATCTATCCTATTAAGGCACCACCATATTATAGATCATTTAGGAATACAGAGCGGGGTATTCAAGGTATCGATCCCCATACCAATCACATGCAAAGAGAGCACTCTACCATCTTAGCTACATTCCCACAATTCTTGCATTACAAAATCAAAAACTGTGCGTCATCAATAATAGTGAAAATGAAAAAATATTTCAGCTCATTAAGTAAAAAATAAGGTAAAATTTAATAGAAATAAAATATTAATAACGAATAGTTTCTTTAGGAGATGCACTCTATCAGTTTAGCTACATCCCCATAATTCTTGCATAACAAAACCCAAATAATATTAATAACGAATAGTTTCTTGAGGAGATGCACTCTACCATCTTAGCTACATCCCCACAATTCTTTCATAACAAAACCCATAACAAAACCCAATAGTTTCTTTAGGAGATGCACTCTACAATCTTAGCTACATCCCCATAATTCTTGCATAACAAAACCCAAATAATATTAATAACTAATAGTTTCTTTAAGAGATGCACTCTACCATCTTAGCTACATCCCCACAATTCTTGCATAACAAAACCCGTCATCAATAATAGTGAAAATGAATTTCTGCTCATTATGTCAAAATAAGGAAAAATTGATAAGATATAGTTTCTTTAGGAGATGCAGGGTATCAATCCCCTCACCTCTCACATGCTAAGCGAGGAAAAATTGATAAGATATAGTTTCTTTAGGAGATGCAGGATATCAATCCCCTCACCTCTCACATGCTAAGCGAGCGCTCTACCATATGAGCTATATCCCAATGATTCTTACATCACAAAATCCTAAACATCTCGTCATCAATAATAGTGAAAATGAAAAACTATTTTTGCTCATTATTTCATAAATAAGAAAATATTGAAAAAAAATAATACATTTAATAATCGATAGTCTTCCTTTAGAGATGTAGGGTATCAATCCCCGCACCTCTCACATTCTAAGCGAGCGCTCTACCATATCATTATGTCATAAATAAGAAAATATTAAAAAGAAATAATACATTTAATAATCGATAGTCTTCCTTTAGAGATGCGGGGTATTAATCCCCGCGCCTCTCACATGCTAAGCGAGAACTCTACCATATGAGCTATATCCCAATGATTCTTACCTCACAAAATCCTAAACGTCTCGTCATCAATAATTGTAACGACCCAAAATTTTCTACTTAATTTAAGGTCGCTACTGTATACATACCATAAAAATTGAATGCGGAAGACTTCATTTAAATAACATAAAACATAACCTTTATCTTAAAACACAGCCATGGACTTACGTGTTTCGAAAACATCTTTAAAACGACACAACAAAAGACTCGAAATAAAATAAATAAGCGTTTAAGTTTAAAACATCCTATTCTATCCTAAGTCTAAGAAAATAAATACCACTATCCTATGCATGTGCCATGATCTAGAGTTGCGATGCCGTCGTCAGCCGTACAGGAATGCCTTGCCTTAACCTGAAAAATGTAGTAGCACATGGCCTGAGTATTTAAAGAAATACTCAGTAAGTGACCCCACTATTGGGGTTAAATGCAACAATCACATGCAATGAAATGATGGGACCTATCTTTCGTTTCGTTTCATTTCGTTTCGTTTCGTTTCTTTTTCGTTTCGTTTCTTTTTCGTTTCGTTTCGTTTCGTTTCATTTTCCCTACGGTGTAATCCTAACAGGTAATCGTGGACGTGTACTATATACTCTACACGCAGCCCATACGTGCGAGTATGAGCTCACCAGCTAGTTCGCACACCGTTGGGCCACTGTCCCTAGCCAGTGGGCATGCTCTGGGGGCCCACCGGGACCCGTTAAAACTAAAACCGTCACGGCAGCGCTATGCAGGGCATAACGATCGTTGTCCTGCCATTTGGATGTACGCGTCCGTACCCTCGTGATGGGATAGGGGTATCCCCCCAAATGCATAATCACACAATATGCATGAGGTCCCACTAGTCCTACATTCATCATTTAATGAACATAACCCCGTGTCACGTTTTCATGCTTACATGTCATTCTCTTTCTCATTCTGTTACATATCATACATATTCCTAGCGGGGTTATGTATCATGCAATTTACTGTATTTCATGTCATACAATTCATTCAGTTACATTCCAATACTCATACAACAAGCCATAATCGTACAAGGGTCACACATCGTCACATGCATTCATATCACATCAACTAAGCAACATAAATAACATACATTCACGTTCACATGATTTCGTACTTAAGCACAATAATCTAGCATACAATGTATCATATCATAACCAAGTCATAACGTAAACACTTCATAGTCATATCGTTCTCTAACTTACCATAGCCTTAACGTTCCTATACCTATCACAGACATATCATTACGTGACGTACCTTGGTCATATCGTCACAAGAACGTACCCTAACGATATCGTTCTATCAATCTATCACAAACCTATCCCTTTCTACCCATAACCTGACCGTATTCTTTCATCAATCTCTCCTATCCATAGCACTCCGATATGTAACCTCACTCTAACATTTCATGAACGTATCTTACTCCTATCGTTATATTTCGTTTTGTGCATCCTTCTCGTACCCTATCTCAAACATCTCCTAGAGCACATCGTACCATAATTATTATCATACAATCCACATATTAACATAACATAACATAACATATAGGAAGCATATCGATCCTCAGACAATTCACACATATCAATATATATGACACGTGCAGAACCATAGGGCACGTGTCAACATCAAATATAACCTTGCCGATAGTAAGGTCACTTACCTTGCTAGCTTAAGTCGTTGTCACGTATATATCCTTACTGAGAGTTCGATTCCGTCCTTTGAAATCCAAGCCAACCTATGTGAGCCCATAACATCAGTTTCAAGTTTGAACTCTATACAATTATTTCTCTAATTTACCTTCTTAAAATTCTGATATTTACTGTTAGACAGAATTTAATGGAGTTTCATGCCCTCTGATATATCCTGTTATATTTTTAAATTCTGTTTAACAAATCTTCCCTCAATCTTCCCTCCTCCCTCATGGTAATTATTTTCATTCCCATTATGTAAATAGATTATCAGTTTTGTAAACATCTGTAAATAAGATATTACTCTAATTCTATATTTATTTTCCTTCTGTAAATCGATATTATTGGCCAATTTTAATTTGGCTCCTATCTTACAGATTGATGGATCTGCTCGCTAAAATTATATTGATTCTAACCTTATTTTCTATAACTTCTGATGCTAAAAAAAATCTAATTAATTGAATATGGGATCTGATTATTACATATGCTAAGATAGGAAAAAAGATTTGATCCTAAATTAATTTCTTATAAGCATAACTATAAAGGAAAAGAAGTTCTGAGATAGAATTTTACCGTAATAACTGACAAAAATCTCTAAATCTGCAATCTGTTCAAATACTTCTCCTCAAATCTGATGATGTTGTTTTCTGTTTTTTTTTTTTTTTTTTTTTTGTCAGATTTTCTGTTTCTTTTTTTGCAGCTTAGATGGCAGAGGAGAGATAATTGTGGGAAGGGATGAGAGGTTAGTGGAGAGAGATGGGAAAGGTTTATTTTTTTATTTTTTTAAAATTAATTAATTAATTAAATTTATTTTTTTATTATTATAATTTTAACTATTTTTTAATTATTTTTATTCTTTATTTCTTTATTTATTTTTGGGCTATTACAATAATAGTGAAAATGAAAAACTATCTTGGTTCATTATGTCATAAACAAGAAAATATTGAAAAAAATAATACATTTAATAATCCATAGTCTTCCTTTCTCACATGCAAAGAGTTCTCTATCTTAAATAATACATTTAATAATCCATAGTCTTCCTTTCTCACATGCAAAGAGTTCTCTATCTAAATAAGAGTGCTCTATCATGTGAGTTACATCCCCACAATTCTAGCATCACAAGACCTATTTCTCACATGCAAGAGTCCTCTATCATAGTTCCCCACAATTCTAGTATCACAAAACCCTGAATTTTTCCATAAATTTTTCCATCATCAATAATAGCTATTCTCACATGCAAAGAGTCCTCTATCATCCGAGTTCCACACAATTCTAGTATCACAAAACCCACAATTCTAGTATCACAAAACCCTAAATTTTTCCATCAATTCTAGTATTTTCCATCATCAATAATAGTGAAAATGAAGAAATATCGCTACTCAACATGTCATGAATAAGGAAAAATTGAAAAGAAATAACATATTTAATAATAGATAGATTTCTTTTTGAGATGTAGGGTATCAATCCCATACCTCTTGCATGCAAAGCAAGCACTCTACCATCTGAGCTACATAGCCACAATTATCCCTACTCATTATGTCGTAAATAAGAAAAAATTGAAAAGAAATAATATATTTAGTAATCAATTCATTTGGAGAAGAGGTATCGATCCCATACTTCCCGAAAAGAAATAATATATTTAGTAATCAATTCATTTGGAGAAGAGGTATCGATCCCATACTTCCCACGTGGGAAGCTCTACCATCTGAGCTACATCCCCATGATTCTTACATCAGAAAATCCAAAACGTTCCGTCATCAATAATTGTGAAAATGAAAAAATATCTCCACTCATTATATCATAAATAAGGAAAGATTGAGTAGAAATAAAATATTAATAACAATTAGTTTCTTTTTTAGATGTGGGGTATCGATTCCCATACCTCTTGCATGCAAAGAAAGCATTCTACCATCTGAACTACATCCTCACAATTATTACTGTTGGGTTATATGTCCTAAAACTCATAGTTTGTAAACAAAAACATATTCCATTTTTAATGAAGTTATTATTGTTGTTTATTCAGTAAAGATTGTTATTGAATAAAGTGAACTTTACGATCATTAATCTAAATCGAATAAACTAAGAACACTCTGGCTATAGTATGATTACTTGAACTATATGTAGAGACATAAGAGTGGATCAAGTTCAAGTATATATAGTCCAAATGATCTATAGTATAAGAATAACGCTGAGTACCTTATTCTGGGGACACTATGGATGCGGCCCACTTTTGTATATGATATAAACAATGTGATCACTAAATTGTACATGTGGAGACATGTGAGTGGGGGCGTCCTATGCAATGAGTATTGCATAAGATCGGACCATGAAGAAAACCACTCTCACTTTATAATGTTGTTTACTGTTGAGACTGATTTTCTTTTCATTCAATAACCTAGGTAACTCAGTTTTAATCCTGAGCTAACCATGAACTCCTGTTTATTCGAAATTATCCTTAGATTTGCATGGGTGAGAGTGGCTCTAGTTCGCCGACTCAATAGGCCTCCCATTTCAGGGGTAAGACTGGGTGATGGCTGGGGACATGAGGTGTAAGATGGAATTCACTCCTACCCACTTTTAGGGATAAAAGAGAGGTAGTTCCCTTAAGCACTGACTCCAAGTCTTGAACAAGGGGCCCCACCCTTTCATTAGCCTGAGAGGGATTCGGTTTACTGGTTGGACCACAAACCAATTGTTCATTAGAGGATCAATGAGACATAAGGAACAAGAAGTAACTTTAGGGGTAAAACGGTAAATTGACCCATCTCTAGTTACGAATAACTTGTGAAGGATCGACTTACTAATCATGGTTATATCAAATGGACAGAAATATATCTATAGTGAGGGGAGTGCAACTACTAGGCTATAGTGGAGTGTCCTAGTAGTTAACGAATGTTGGTTAACAAGGTTAATGAGTTTAATCGGTTAATCTTAGATCATTGGAGCCCATGATCTATAGGTCCATTAGGTCCCTCTACTAGCTCATATCGGACTAAACCATAGAACAGTGTGACGAGTGAGTTCGAAGTGTTCGAATTCAAATTAGAGAATATGCGCTACATATATACGATATATTTAACCGCATTTTTGTTTTATTTATGAATTAAACAAAAAGAGAGAATCTGAGATATTTAAATAAGATTTAAATATCTTAATCAATTATGTGTCGGAATTGATTGGGATTGGCATTTGAATTAATATTAAATATTAATTAAATAGTTTAATAAATCATTTAATGTTACTTTAATTTGAAATTCATTATTCAAAGTAATTGTTGGATTAAAATGAAGAAAGTCAAGATGTTGACTTCATTTAATGTAAAAATCCATGTTAGTGGAATTTTGAGGTGTTAAAATTTGGTTTAACCAAACTTGCATGCTTGCCAAATAAACCCCACAAGTTTGAGTGGAATTTTGAGTGTCAAAATTTGGTTAACTCAAACATGCATGCTTGCCACATAATCCTAAACATTTGAGTGGAATTTTAAGTGTCAAAATTTGGTGATCTCAAATTTGCATGAACATGCAAACATGACTCTTTAAATAGAGTGATCATGGTACATGAAAGGTCTTCTTCTTCTTTGTGAAAAACCTTGAGAAAAACCTCTCACAAACACTCTCTTCACATATACAAAATCCCTCCCAAGTTTAGTCACTCACCGGATTCCACAATCCCGTTCTAAGGCCGGAGGATAGTGGAGAAGATACTAGTGGTGGTTCGAAACCGGTTCGTGAGGAAAAAGGAGTTTGAACTACAAAAGGTTAGTATCTAAACTCATTAAGTTTTAATACTTATGAACATGCTAATTATTTACTATAGTGATGTTCTAAAAGTGCCTAAGATCCAAATTGCTTCCGCATGTGTTATATTAACACTATCAATTACATCACAAAACCCTAAACGTCACGTCTGAAAATGAAAAACTATCTCACCAATAATATTGAAAACGAAAAACTATCTCTGCTTACTAGGTCATAATTAAGGAAAGATTTAATAGCAATAAAATACTAATAACAAATAATTTCTTTTGGAGATGTGGGGTATCGATACCCGTACCTCTACACAATAAAACCCTAAACGTCCCGTCATCAATAATAGTGAAAATGAAAAAATAAGGAAAGATTAAATAATAACAAATAGTTACTTTTGAAGATGATGGGTATCGATTCCCTGGCTCTTGCATGCAAAGAGTGCACACTACCATCTTTGCTACATCCCAACAATTCTTACATGACAAATTATTAAATGTCCCATCATCAACAATAGTGAAAATGAAAACTATCCCGGCTCATTATGTCATAAATAAGAACAATTTGAAATAGAAATAGAATATTTCGTAGTAGGATTCCTTTGGAGATGCAGGGTATCAATCCCCGCACTTTTCACATGCGAAGCGAGCGCTCTACCATCTGAGCTACATCCCCACAATTCTTAGGTCGTAAAATCCTAAACATACCATCACCAATAATAGTGAAAATAAAAAAATATCTCTGCTCAATATGTCAAAATAAGAAAAGATTGAATACAAATAAAACCATGTGAGCTACATCCCCGCATGCAAAGTGATAGCTCTACCATATGAGTTACATCCCCACGATTCTTACATCAACTATGCAAAGTGATCGCTCTACCATCTGAGTTACATCCTTCTGAGTTACATCCCCACGATTCTTACATCACAAAACTTTAAATTCATCAATAATAGTGAAAACGAAAAAATATCTCTGCTCATTATGTCATAATTAAGGAAATATTGAATAAAAATAAAATATTAATAATAAATAATTTCTTCTAGAGATGCAAATGCAAAGTATAAATCCCCGTACCTCTTGCATGCTAAGTGAATGCTACTACCCATCATGTCATGAATAAGGAAAAATTGAATAGAAATAAAATAATAATAATGAATAGATTCTTTCAAGATAAGAGGTATTGATCCCCATATCTCTCTCATGCTAAATAAGTGCTCTACCATCTAAGCTTCATCCCCATGATTTTCACTTCACAAAACATTAAATTTTTCCTCATCAATAAAAGTGAAAATGAAAAAATATATCTACTCATTAAATTTTTCATCATCAATAAAAGTGAAAATGAAAAAATATATCTACTCATTAAATTTTTCAACATCAATAAGAGTGAAAATGAAAAAATATCTACTCATTATGTCATAAATATATCTACTCAAAGGCCCCTCCTTGATTTCGCTTGGAATAGTTTCCCCAGTGGTCACTTCTTCCATAAGTGGTATAGCCATAAATGTAGGTTCCTCTCCTGCGAGTCCTCTTTTCAATTGTATGGCCGAGATTATTCTAAGATTACCTAGTTGCTTGATGCTTGTAGGTATTACTATGGGGTTGCTGTCGGTGATCACCAAGCATTTCGCTAGTGGCATTGGGATAACTTTGTGTTCTAAGAGGAACTCCATCCCAAGTACCACGTCTGTAACGACCCAAAAAAAATAATAATTAAATAATTAAAATAATAATTTTCCCTAATGTACTCCCCACTAACCCCCTCCCTCTCCCACCTATCTCTCCTCAACCAACTCATCCGTCAAAAAAACCGAAATCAGAATACTGGATGCATCGGAGGTTCCTACAATAAAAAAAAATACCAACAACCCGATTTGCAAGGAGAGCTGGAGATTTAATTATTGGAGAGAGATCTTACTTTGTTATTATGGTAAGTCATATTTCAGATCTCTCTTTCATTTATCCCAATCAGATTTCCTTTTCGTTTATCTAATCAATCAGAATAAGATCTCTTTGTTTCCTGCCCATTTATTTAGATTTTGGTTATCAGGTTATAGAAAATTAACCATGACTGAAGATAATATCTGTCCATAAAAAATACAGAAGAGAGGAAAAATGGAAGATAAGAAGTAAATACAAGACAGAGAGAAATAAAAGATTCTGTTTTGGTTATCAAGTTATAGAAAATTAACTTGACTAAGGCTAATATCTGTCCATAAAAAAATACAGAACAGAGGGAAAAATAGGGAAGATAAGAAGTAAATACAGGATAGGGAGAAAGAAAGAAAAGATTCTGTTTAAAAAAAATTAACAGAAAGGAAAGATTTAGTAAGAAAAATTTATCTATCATATCTGTGAATTTAAATGATAACAAAATTAAAGGAAAACAAGATAAAAGAAAGATTTGGAAGGAAGAATTAATGATAACTAAATGAAAGAAAAAAAAAAAAGGAAAACAAGATAAAAGAAAGATTTGGAAGGAAAAGGAAAAAAAAAAACAAGATAAAACAAAGATTTTGGAAGGAAGAAAAAATACAAAGATAAGACCAGAGAAAAACCAGAATACTGTTAATAAACTCAAAAGAAAAAAAGAAAAAAAGAAAAGAAAAAGAGGAAATACCTAAAAGAAAAAAAAATAAAGAGGGAAGGAAAGAAATAGAGGAGGAAATACAGAGAGAAGGAAGAGAAAATAAAAGGGAAGAATTAAGGAGTAAGAATCGATCGAAATTGACCAATAATATGATTAAGTAAGAATTGATCAAAATTGACCAATAATATGATTAAGTAAAAATCGATTAAAAATTGGTGAAGAATATGTCTTGAACAAAAATTGAGAGAAAAAGTAGAGTACAGAAAGAATATTAGAAGACAAGAAAATAGTCACTCGAGATAAAAAATAGAAAATGAAATCTTAATATAAATAGAATATGTATGTATATTTAGATGTATATCATAACGTTCAAAGACTTTATCCATGCAAAGTCTATAATGCTCGCATGAAGTTTAGCACATGAACCATTGTAAGAGTCAGAGAATTGAACATGAAATTGATGTCATGGATTCTTATAGGTTGGCTTGGATAAAAAGGGAAAAATCAAACTTTCGTTAAGGATAAATTGGTGACACCCTTATAAGCTAATCAGGTAAGTGGTCTTACTATAGGATAGGCTAAAAATTGTATGAGTTACGATGATGTATGAACTATATCGTACGATGCGGTATATGAGTTATGATGATGTGTGGGTTACGATACTTGATGTGCGCAGTATATATATATATTTTGATGAATGTCGTACTTGATATGTTTGATGCACTTTGTGGCAATATGATGAGTATGATGATTGCGTGACGTTTACCTTAATATGATGATGTATTCCATATTGAGCATGTTATATGATGATGAGTGCCATATTGCATCATGTCGTTAGATCGACATAGGACACAACCCTTAGAGCGTGAAAATGATATTAATATGAATATCCACGAGTATGTGTTACCTAGAGTAACAAAGAGATGAGACTAGAGGGTTGTGTCAGAAGAGACATTATGATGGATTTAGAGGGACCTCATGCATATTGTATGTTCATAAGCATAGGGCTACTTCCCCTAGAGATGATGAGTGCGGACGCGCACCATATGATGAGCGCGAATGCGCACAGGTGCGAAAGCACACAGACATGAGGCGCATGACACTATGGGGTTCCACTGACCTCTGGACGTCGCTACAGATTAGCTTGACCAGAGGGTCCAGGGGGTGTGCGAGCGCCCTGGAGACTCACACTCGCACGTGTGAGTCGTGTGTAGGGAAGTACTACACATCCAATTTGTCCGAGACTGGAGGCCACCCCTAAGATGATTAGAGATAGGTCCCTAAATCATGATTGCATGTGTTTGCATTTGCATGGCCCCCTATAGTGGGGCCACTTACTGAGTATTCTTTGGAATACTCAGGCCGTGTGCCACATCATTTTTCAGGTAAAGGCAAGGTGCACTTGTACGGAGGACGGCGGCATCGCGAGCAGAAACTGTGGCATGTGCATAGGGTAGACTCATATTTAAATTTCTAGTCTTAAGTTAGAATAGGTTGTTTTGCATTTCATTGTTTTAAATTACTTTGTATTTGTTTTTGTTTTCTCTAAATTTCAGTATTTCATATTTAAACACGTAAGACCATGGCTGTGTTTTCTAGAGAAGAAGTTGTTTTAAACGTTTTTTTTGAAGTTTACGTTATCAATTATGTTCAAGTAAGAGTTACATTTCCGCATTATAGATGAGCATGAAACGTTAGTAGCGACTCTGAGTATGTGGAAATTTAGGGTCGTTACAGTTGGTATCAGAGCTCTAGGTTTTAGATTCTGTAGACTAGCCTACAATGTAGGCTTGGCACGTTCCATGGTCCCAACGTCGATGCCCCGTCACCATCAGGTACGCCTTGCACAAGATAAGAAAAGAGAAACGTTTTCAAACTCGCATGCATTTTTATGTTAATGTTACTTAAATTGTTGTGATATTTCACGTATTTATTTAAGAGCATGATGTGATGTGTTGCATGCTGAGTGATTTTGTTTGCAATATGATGTGAACTTTGTAGATGTGATGCATAGTATAATTTCATAGGTAATGAGCCTTAGACTTAAGAGATGCTATCTTGGTTTCTAGAACCATGCAGTAGACCATGCGAAAGAGTAAGACGAGGAAGGGGATGACCTCCTATTAGAGATAGAGGACGAGGTGAGGCTTAAGAGAGCCCACCTCAAGAGGGATCAGAGACAGGATTTGAATTAGAACCCTTGTTGCATGTATGGTCGGCAAGCAACCCTAAGAGGGTAGACATAGTAACTAAGGATAGAGTAAGGAATGACCAAGTAATAGTAGCCGACCAAACTCTAAGCGTAGTCTTAATAGTAGTAAAGATGACCGACTTCGACGTAATACTAAGCATGGATTGACTAGCTGCAAACCGTGCTAGTATAGACTGTCGCAAAAAAAAAATATAATGATATTCTCGCCACCGGTGTGACCTAGCTTTAAATTTAAATGCACAAGTACTGGGACTGCCCCAAATGTAGTCTCGATGATGAAAGCAAAGAGATTAGTCCAACAAGGCGGTTGAACTATATTAGTAGGTGTTGTAGACGTAAGAGGAAAAGAAAAGACCCTTGAAAAATTGCCAATAGTAAAGGAGTTCTCAGATGTATTTCTGGACGACCTACCTGGAATACTCCTTCCCGAGCGGTCGACTTCGTCATCAAACTCGAGCTGGGAACTGGGCCTATTTCTAAAGCACCCTATCACATGGCGCTAGCAGAGTTGAAGGAACTCAAGGCACAATTACAAGACTTACGGGATAAATGGTTCATTTGACCTAGCATAATCCCCTGGGCTGCGCTAGTGTTTGTTCAGAAGAAAGATGGATCGATGCGTTTGTGCATCGATTACAGAGAGTTAAATAAGAGAACCATAAAGAACAAATACCCTTTGCCTAGAATAGAAGACTTATTCGATCAACTCAGAGAGGCAACGATATTTTCTAAGATAGATCTGCGATTAGGTTACCATTAAATAAAGAGTAAAGAAAAAGACGTACCTGAGATAGCATTTAGGACAAGATATGATCGCTACAAATTCGTGGTAGTGTCATTTGGCCTCACCAATGCTCCACCTGTGTTAATGGAGTTAATGAACCGAGTGTTCAAGGACTGTCTAGACACTTTTGTGATCGTGCTCATTGATGACATCCTAGTGTACTAAAAAACAAACTTGGTACACCAGGAACACCTCTGAAAAGTCCTAGCCACCCTAAGAGAGAACAAGTTGTATGCCAAGTTCTCAAAGTGTGAATTTTGGTTACGATAAGTTTCTTTCCTAGGATACGTGGCGACAAAGGACGGAGTATCCGTAGATCCTACTAAGGTCATAGCGGTCACGAAGTTAAAACGCCCAACTTTGGTAACATCAGTATAGAGTTTTTTGGGACTAGCGAGATACTATCGAAGGTTCGTGTAGGACTTCGCTAGAATAGCCTCGCCTTTGACACAACTAACGAGAAAAGGGATACTATTTATATGAAATGATGCTGGTGAGGCAAGCTTCCAAAACCTAAAAGAGAAATTGGTAACCGTCCCGGTACTCACGGTACCCGAGATCTCAGAAGAGTACGTAATCTATAGTGACGCCTTTAAAGAATGGACTAGGATGTGTGTTAATGCAACACGGTAAAGTTGTTGCATACGCGTCCCGTCAACTAAAAGAATACGAAGATAATTACCATACCCACGACCTGGAGTTGGCCGCTGTAGTGTTCACACTGAAAATTTTGTGACACTACTTGTATGGAGAGAAAATTCAAAGTTTAACCGACCACAAGATTTTAAATATTTCTTCACCCAGAAAGAGTTAAATATGAGACAGAGAAGGTTGTTAGAATTGGTGAAGGACTACGATGTAGATATCCAGTACCACCCTGGAAAAGCAAATGTGGTCGCAGACGCTTTGAGTAGAAAGGCGGTCCACTCTTCGGCCCTCATTACGAGGGAAGTAAGGGTACAAAGAAAATTCGAGGGAGCCAACATAGTTGTAGCGACCGAGAGAGTCATAGCATAACTAGCCCGACTTACAGTGCAACCTACACTTGGGCAAAGAGTGGTTACCTCCCAACGAGAGGAGCCAAACCTACAGAAAGTCTTAAGCCAGCTAGCTGAGAGTCTAGTAAATGGATTCTCGAAGACCTGAGATGAAGGGCTATTGTATCAGGGACGCCTATATGTCTCGACAATAGAGGAGCTAAGGAAAGAAATATTAACGAACCTCACAACTCGCCATTTGCCATGCACCCAGGAGGTACTAAGATGTACCAAGATTTAAAACAACACTTCTGGTGGAAGAGCATGAAGAGGGACGTGGCCGAGTTTGTGAGAAAGTGCTTAGTTTGTCAACAAGTGAAAGCTCCTAGACAAAAGGCGGCAGGGTTGTTGCAGCCCCTAAGCATACTAGAGTGAAAGTGGGAAAACATAGCAATGGACTTCATAGTAGGATTACCCAAAACGCTTAAAGGCTATACAATGATCGGGTAGTTGTCGATAGGTTGGCCAAGTCAGCACACTTCCTACCTAGGAAAGCTACATATACAGTTGACAATTGGGCAAAACTGTATGTGAAGAAAGAGTAAGACTACATGGAGTCCCAGTATCTATAGTGTCAGATCGGGACCCACGCTTTACGTCAGCGTTCTAGCTCAGACTTTAAAAGGCACTGGGTACCCGCCTCGACTTTAGTACCGCCTTTCACCCCCAAAAAGATGGACAAACGGAGCGTTTAAACCAAATTCTAGAGGACATGCTACGCGCTTGCATACTAGATTTTAAGGGAAGTTAGGATTCCAAACTCCACCGGATGGAATTCTCGTATAATAACAGCTTCCAAGCAACTATTATAATGGCACCGTTTGAGGCCCGATACGAAAAACGGTGTAGGTCCCCACTATACTGGGATGAAGTAGGCGAGAGAGAGTTAGTAGGACCCAAGCTGGTTCGACTCACCAATGAGGCTGTCCAGAAAATTTGAGCAAGGATGCGTATCGCTCAAAGTAGACAGAAAAGCTACGCCGATGTAATGCGTAGAAGCCTGGAGTTTGAGATAGGGGACCCAGTATTCCTCAAGGTGACACCTATGAAAGGTGTCTTGAGGTTCGAACGTAAGGGCAAGTTAAGTCCTAAATTCATTGGACCATTCGAGATCCTAGAGCGAGTTGGTCCAGTAGCGTATAAGTTAGCCCTACCTCTAGCCCACTCAGGAGTACACAATGCATTTCATGTGTCGATGCTGAGGAAGTACGTTACGAACCCTATCCACTATATTAGACTACAACCACTCCAACTCAATGAAGATTTGAGCTACAAGGAAAAACTAGTAAAAATCTTAGCTAGAGAAGTAAAAACCTTACGTAATAGGAATATTGCGTTCGTTAAGGTACTGTGGCAGAATCACCACAGCGAGGAAGCCATGTGGGAGCATGAGGACGAAATAATAGAAAAATATCCTGAGCTAGTATAAGAGTATGAGACTTTCGAGGACGAAATTTCTTTTTAGGGGTAGATAATGTAACGACCCAAAAAAAATGATAATTAAATAATTAAAATAATAATTTTCCCTAAACTACTCCCCACTAACCCCCTCCCTCTCCCAACTATCTCTCCTCAACCAACTCATCCGTAAAAAAAACCCAAATCAGAATACTCCATGCATAGTAGGTTCCTACAATGAAAAAAAATAAAAAATACCAACAACCAGATTTGGAAGGAGAGCTGGAGATTTAATTATTGGAGAGAGATCTTGCTGTGTTATTATTTGTTATTATGGTAAGTCATATTTCAGATCTCTTTTTCATTTATCCCAATCACATTTCCTTTTCCTTTATCTAATCAATCAGAATAAGATCTCTTGTTCCCTGCCCATTTATTTAGATTTTGGTTATCAGGTTATAGAAAATTAACCATGACTGAGGCTAATATCTGTCCATAAAAAAAATACAGAACAAAGAAAAAATGAAAGATAAGAAGTAAATACAAGACAGAGAGAAAGAAAAGATTCTATTTTCGTTATCAGGTTATAGAAAATTAACCCTGACTTAGGCTAATAAATACAGAAAAGAGGGAAAAAGAGGGAAGATAAGAAGTAAATACAGTATAGGGAGAAAGAAAGAAAAGATTCTGTTTAAAAAAAAATTAACAAGTAAATAAGAAAGGAAAGATTTGGTAAGAAAAATTTATCTATGATATCTGTGAATTTAAATGATAACAAAATTAAAGGAAAACAAGATAAAAGAAAGATTTGGAAGGAAGAATTAATGATAACTGAATGAAAGAAAAAAAAAAAAGGAAAACAAGATAAAAGAAAGATTTTGGAAGGAAGAAAAAAATACAAAGAGAAGACCAGAGAAAAACCAGAATACTGTTAATAAACTTAAAAGAAAAAAAGAAAAGAAAAAGAGGAAATAACTGAAAGAAAAAAAAAAAATAAAGAGGGAAGGAAAGAAAGAGAGGAGGAAATATAGAGAGAAGGAAGAGAAAAATAAAAGGGAAGAGCTAAAGGAGTAAGAATTGATCGTTTGACCAATAATATGATTAAGAATCGATTAAAAATTGGTCAAGAATATGTCTTGAACAAAAATTGAGAGAAAAAGTAGAGTACAGAAAGAATATTAGAAGACAAGAAAATAGTCACTCGAGATAAAAAATAGAAAATGAAATCTTAATATAAATAGAATATGTATATATATTTAGATGTATATTATAACGTTCAAAGACTTTATCCATGCAAAGTCTTTAATGCTCGCATGAAGTTTAGCACATGAACCATTGTAAGAGTCAGAGAATTGAACATGAAATTGATGTCATGGATTCTTATAGGTTGGCTTGGATACAAAGGGAAAAATGAAACTTTCGTTAAGGATAAATTGGTGACACCCTTATAAGCTAATCAGGTAAGTGGTCTTACTATAGGATAGGCTAAAAATTGTATGAGTTACGATGATGTATGAACTATATCGTACGATGCGGTATATGAGTTATGATGATGTGTGGGTTACGATACTTGATGTGCGCAGTATATATATATTTTGATGAATGTCGTACTTGATATGTTTGATGCACTTTGTGGCAATATGATGAGTATGATGATTGCGTGACGTTTACCTTAATATGATGATGTATTCCATATTGAGCATGTTATATGATGATGAGTGCCATATTGCATCATGTCCCATAGGACACAACCCTTAGAGCGTGAAAATGATATTAATATGAATATCCACGAGTATGTGTTACCTAGAGTAACAAAGAGATGAGACTAGAGGGTTGTGTCAGAAGAGACATTATGATGGATTTAGAGGGACCTCATGCATATTGTATGTTCATAAGCATAGGGCTACTTCCCCTAGAGATGATGAGTGCGGACGCGCACCATATGATGAGGCGAATGCGCACAGGTGCGAAAGCACACAAATGAGGGTGTTCATGAGGCGCATGACACTATGGGGTTCCGCTGACCTCCGGACGTCGCTACAGATTAGCTTGACCAGAGGGTCCAGGGGGTGTGCGAGCGCCCTGGGGACTCACACTCGCACGTGTGAGTCGTGTGTAGGGAAGTACTACACATCCAATTTGTCCGAGACTGGAGGCCACCCCTAAGATGATTAGAGATAGGTCCCTAAATCATGATTGCATGTGTTTGCATTTGCATGGCCCCCTATAGTGGGGCCACTTACTGAGTATTCTTTGGAATACTCAGGCCGTGTGCCACATAATTTCTCAGGTAAAGGCAAGGCTCACTTGTACGGAGGACGGCGGCATCGCGAGCAGGGACTGTGGCACGTGCATAGGGTAGGCTCATATTTAAATTTCTAGTCTTAAGTTAGAATAGGTTGTTTTGCATTTCATTGTTTTAAATTTATTTTGTATTTGTTTTTGTTTTCTCTAAATTTCAGTATTTCATATTTAAACACGTAAGACCATGGCTGTGTTTTCCAGAGAAGAAGTTGTTTTAAACGTTTTTTTTAAAGTTTACGTTATCAATTATGTTCAAGTAAGAGTTATATTTCCTTATTATAGATGAGCATGAAACGTTAGTAGCGACTCTGAGTATGTGGAAATTTAGGGTCGTTGTGTTCTAAGAGGAACTCCATCCCAAGTACCACGTCAAAGTCGTCCATGCGAACCACGACAAGGTCCAACTCTCCTGTCCAAGCCCCTAATTTGAAGGGGACTCTTTTGGAAACTCCCACAATAGGCAAGACCTCAGAGTTGACCGTTTTCATTTTTCTAGGGTCCTTTTCTATGGTGTGTCTCAATCTTCGTGCTTCTTGATCGGCGATGAAGTTGTGGGTCACTCGTGAGTCTATCAAGGTGCTCTTGCTTGGTCTAGAGTTTATTGTCACATCCACAAATATGAACCCTTTCTCTATTATCTCCTTCGGGTCGACCTTCCGTTAGAGGGCTGACAAGAATTTGAGCGCGCCCATTCGGGGGTTGTCTTGATCTTCCTTCTTGTCTAGCATAGTCTCGACTCTTTTGTCGTTGCTCTGTTGAATGGACACTTGGACTGCACTGAGAGAGGTCCGATGAGGACAGTAGGACACTTTGTGGGGGCCTTTACACAACAGACATTGTAAAGGTGTCGTCGGGTGGTTCC
Organism: Cucurbita pepo subsp. pepo; assembly: GCF_057944985.1. Taxonomy (NCBI): domain Eukaryota; kingdom Viridiplantae; phylum Streptophyta; class Magnoliopsida; order Cucurbitales; family Cucurbitaceae; genus Cucurbita; species Cucurbita pepo. The sequence continues at coordinate 10,521,738 of NC_141800.1, read as the reverse complement.
TTTTAGGGTAAGGTCCTCGAGATGTCCCTGCTTGGTTATTCTGAGGAGGTCTATCTGTCCACCTGCTTGATCTGTCGTTACTTCCGTTTGGCCTATTGGGGCTTCCATTTCGATGACCTGGCGGCTTGTATGTTTTGCCCCCAGTGTTTTGGGCCTGTGCTGTTTTTCTTTGGTAACTCGCTTCGTTCCCATAGTCTAAGAGTCTCACGGCGCTAGCAATTGCGGTGGCTAGGTCTTGGACCTTTTTTTGTACTTTTGTTTTGGCCCACGGTTGTAACCCATTTATAAAGAAGAACACCTTGTCCTTCTCTGATGTGCCCCTGATATCTAGCATCAGGGTCGAGAACTGTCCAACATAGTCCATTATGCTTCCAGTTTACTTTAGGGCTATTAGTTTTTTCGTTGCTAGATGCTCAACGTTTTCGGGGAGAAATTGGTCCCTCAACTCTCTCTTGTGGTCTTCCCACGAGTTTATGGTGCACAATCCATTCTTGATGTCTTGCACCTTCGTACGCCACCAAAGTTTGGCATCGTCTATGAGATTCATCGAGGTTATTGTCACTTTTATGTCGTCGGTACAAGCCGGTGTGGCTTTGAAGTACTGTTCGACATCAAAGATGAAGTTCTCCAACTCTTTGGCTTCCCGGTTCCCTTTGAAAGGTTTAGGGTCTGGGAACTTCAGTTTGTTGGATCCTGTATTAGTTTTCCCAGCCGAGACGTTCTCCACGGCTTTCATGGTCACCTCAATTCGGGTGCTCATGACGGACATCTTTGCTCGGATGTCATCGATCGTTGTTCTGAATTCGTTAGCTAATCCATTGAACAAACTCATCAATGTATTTTGTAGCACGTCAAACTCTTCGCCACGTTCCTCCTTGTGCGCGACAGAACTATCGGGGCTACCAGACGGTCTTGGGCTGCTCGTAGGAGCAACTTTTTCTTCGAGTGAGGTCACTCGAAACATCAGTTCTGCAATTGGAAACCCATCCAAGCGGTTACCCATTGTGTCGATTTCTACGAATTTTCTATTCAATTCTGTCACCCGTGCTTCCAGGAAGCGGATGGTGTCAGGGACTTCTTTGAGGAACAACATTTCCTCCTCTATTAAAGTAATCTGGTCGACTTGTGATTTGGGTGTCGACTTTGTCGTCAACATGTTTTCGGTCTTTGTTATTTCACGTTGCTTACAAAGCTCTGATACCACTTGTCACAATCGCACTTTTGATGGCAGCGGACTTGCGATTGTGCGGCACTCACTTTCCAATGACAAGTGAGCTAAGCCAATTCGTTCTTGCGTCGCCTACGGCAAAGAGACGTATGCTCAAGCCTCTGGCCTCAGTTTTAAGAGAAGGTTTTAGAAAACGAGGGAAGAGAGAGATTTTTGAAATAGACGTTATATAAGCAAGCAAGAGAGAAATAACAACGGCTCACAGTATATAACCTTGGTAGGGAGAAGTTGACAACTAGTCGTATCCCTATAGTACATTCTGAGGCATTTCATGTCTGATAGGCCTAGACATGATATTTTTGAAAGATCATACTTCCTAAAAATACAAAATTAAAATACCAATACGCCTTGGACGAGCATGACCGTGACACTAAGCAAGCACTCTACAATCTGAGCTACATCCCCACATTACTTGCACCACAAAATCCTAAATTTTCCGTCATCAATAATAGTGAAAATGAAGAAATATCACTACTCAACATGTCATGACTAAGGAAAAATTGAAATGAAATAACATCTTTTGGATTTTGGAGATGCGGGGTATCAATCCCCATACCTCTCACGTACAAAGCGAGCGCTCTACCATCTGAGCTACATCTCCACAATTTCACCATCTGAGCTACATCTCCACAATTTTTACATCACAAAACCCTAAATGTCTTGTCATCAATAATAGTGAAGATGAAAAAATATCTCCACTCATGATGTCATAAGGAAGGATTGAATAGAGATTTTATTGATGATGCGGGGTGTCAATCCCCGAACCTCTCGCATGCTAAGCGAGCGCTCTACCATCTGAGCTACATTCCAACAATACTTCCACCACAAAACCCTAAATTTTCCGTCATGAATAATAGTGAAAAATGAAGAAATATTGCAACTCAACATGTCATGACTAAGGAAAAATTGAAAAGAAATAACATATTTAATAATAGATAGTTTTATTTTAGAGATGCGGGGTATCGATCCTTGTACCTGTCGCATGCAAATCGAGCGCTCTACCATCTGAGCTACATCCCCATGATTCTTACATCACAAAACCCTAAACGTCTCGTCATCAATAATAGTGAAATGAAACATTATCCCCGCTCATTATGTCGTAAATATGAAAAATTTGAAAAGAAATAATATATTTAATAATCCATTCATTTGAAGATGCAAGGTATCGATCCCCGTACTACCCACACGAGAAGCGCTCTACCATTTGATCTACATCCTCATAATTCTTGCATCAGAAAACCCTAAACGTCCCGTCATCAAGAATTGTGTAAATGAAAAAATATCTCGGCTCATTATGTCATAAATAAGGAAAGATTGAATAGAAATAAAATATTAATAACAAATAATTTCTTTTGGAGACGCAGGGTATAGATCCCCGTACCTTTCGCATGCTACGCAAGAGCTCTACCATTTGGGCTAAATACCCACAATTCTTGAATCACAAAACCCTAAATTTTCCGTCATCAATAATAGTGAAAATGAAGAAATATCGCTACTCAACATGTCATGAGTAAGGGAAAATTGAAAGTAAAAATTATACTTAATCAAGGTATCGTTCCCCATACCTCTCGCATACAAAGCGAGCGCTTTACCATCTGAGCTACGTCCCCACGATTCTTATGTTACATAACCCTAAACGTCTCGTCATCAATAATAGTGAAAATGAAAAACTATCTAGAAATAATATATTTAGTAATCGATTCATTTGGAAAAGCAAGGTATCGAGCCCGTACTTCCCACATGGGAAGATCTACCATCTAAGCTACATCCGCACAATTCTGACATTAGAAAACCCAAATATCCCGTCATCAGTAATTGTGAAAATGAAAAAAAATATCTCAGCTCACTATGTCATAAATAAGGAAAGATTGAACAGAATAAAATATTAATAACAAATAGTTTTTTTTTGGAGATACGGGGTATCTCAATCCGCATACTTCTTGCATGCTAAGTGAGTGCTCTACCATCTGAGCTACATCCCAACAATACTTGCATCACAAAATCCTAAATTTTTCGCCATGAATAATAGTGAAAAATGAAGAAATATCGCTACTCAACATGTCATGACTAAGGAAAAATCGAAAAGAAATAACATATTTAATAATAAATAGTTTTATTTTGGAGATGCAGGGCATCAATCCTTGTACCTCTCGCATGCAAAGCGAGCACTCTACCATCTGAGCTACATCCCCACAATTCTCATATCACAAAATCCTAAACGTCTCGTCATCAATAATAGGTCCAAAATGGGTGAAAATTAGGTATAATTTATGAATCATTACGCCATAGACTGCATTGATATTATTAATCCAATTATTCTTTGGATTATTTTAGGCTTATCAATTAACATTCAAAGTTTCATGGGAATGTATGTATTTAACTTATGTCATTTGCTTCGTTTTATTCTACAATCTCTCTTGAAGGAGCATTCCGAGAATCAAACTCGAGACCTCTCGCACCAAAAGCGAGAATCATACCTTTAGACCAAGTACCCTTGTTATGCCACTTCAAACGTATGTATGAATCCTTGGACCTAGGTATTAAAGTCGTATTTTGTTGTATTGTAGAAAACACATGAAGTCCTCGATGCGCTTGAACTGAAGCCTTGAATGTAGAATGTGTCTTTGAGAACCAAACAAGAACATAATAAGAACCAAGAGCTTTCTACTAGACCTGCTAAAGATTTGGATAGGCATACTTACCGAAAGTAGGAAACATGAAATGATATTAAGAGCATTATCATTATAGTTTTAATCGTCTTAATTTTTGTTTTTCTTCTTTTTTTTTTCTTTATTTCCTAAGATGGTAAGTATAAAGCCTTTATTGCGAACATGCTTAAGTTTTGTTATCTCTTTTCTACTTCCTTTGTGTCGACTTTGTTGTCCAACAATTGGTGTAGAGAAGTTAAAGAGGTATGTTTGAAAAGTAAATAATAGGAACAACAAGTATATATAAATATGAAGTCCTTAGATAAGAAAAGATTTAGACATAGGGGCATTTGAGGTTGCACCGTAAGTGAGGGTCGTACCACTAAACCAAATTCCTTTTCTTAAATACCCAATATTTTTAGATTCTACTCAAATATATTTTTCTCTGAGGGGTTGGACGGCTATAAAATGAAAAGTTGATGGTCTAATATTTTACTTGTAAGTAAGACATTTTATATTGAATTGTTATAATATACGAGGGTTATCAAATAAACCAACAACCCAACAAAGGAAACAAGCTAATCAATTTGGGTTGGATTGATTCGGTTCAGTTCATCAGTTTGTTTAATTTAATCCTTTTATTTTGCCTCGTATGACAACAAAATAAAATTGTATTGAATGCACCTTAGTTTCATTTATGACAAACTCATATGAAACATATTTGCATTAATAGTACTCAGAGTTGGAGTCTATAAGTATTTCATGAATCTAAGTGCAAATCATGCTTCATTAAAGATGAGATAAAGTTTAGTTAAGTAACACGAACTTTAAATTGCTTCATGTGGAGCTTCAATTACTCTATGCTAGTTACAATTTTTAGGATTGACTAATTGGACACGAGTTCATTGATTTAGGGAAATTTTTGTGTAATTATCAAATACAACTTATGTTTTCAAATTTTTAGGTCATAATTTAGGTAGTTGGTGTTATGAGTCGTAAACTTGTTTCTTTACATAATATGGATTTAGTTGAAATGTTATTATCGATAAGATGGACAAAGAAATTGTCTTTGAAATGACTAATAGACCTAGGTTCATCGGTGTTGTCTTTTAACTGTGATTTTGCAAAAAGCTTAACTGATATAAACTATCGTACCACAAGAACTTTAAGGTAAATCAAGAATATACCCTACACATACATCATTCAAGATGGCAATAAAATGGAGTTAAATTGGACCCACTTTAGTTTCATGTTTGGCATGTTCAAGATAAAGCATAATTGTATTTATGATATTGAGCTTGCAGTCTATAAGAATTTAATGTCATAAGAGAAATTCCTGTTTTATTAGAGGAGACCAACTTTATTTAAGGTACTAGGAGTTCAAACTGGCTTAAGAGTTGCGTGCGTGCTCATTTTATCCATGTTCTCCACTTCCTCCCACTTCCTCCTCTTCCTCCATCACATTCTTTATTTCTCTTCCCATTTCTCAATCTCCAACTCATCCTTTCTTTATCCCTAATCAATGCGGATTTGAATAAAGAATGAGAAAAAGAAAGTGAGTGAAGGAAGTCGGTATGGATTTAGCTTTTGAACTAGACATCGATAAGTAAAATCTAACTAATATCAATACAAAAAATTTAGTGACTTCTCTTTGGACCAACCAGGTAAGTGGTGTTACTATTGGCTTGGTTGGATGAATTGTATGAGGTATTAACAACGCGTGCTCCGTAGCCCCTCTACATGTCGTACTTTGTGAGTGTTTGACATGTATTATATTATGTTATGTTGTAACACGAGTTGAAATGAGGATTAATTTCTCAAAAAAAAAAAAATTCAGTTCAAATTTTTAGGAATTTATTGCGAGATTTAGAGACGGAATTTAAATATGATATAGAAGAAAAAAATAGTTACAAAAATTTAAAAAAAAAAAAAACTCATTAAAAGTATAAAAGAATATAGTAAAAAATGGGAAAATCAGTCCAAATTAATGCTAGGGTAAAATTTTCATTTTGACCCATCTTTCGTAAGTAGGGGACAGTAAGATCGCTAATTAGAGTTCAATAAAGAGGAAAAAGAAAGAAAAAAAAAAAGGGTGAAAAAGTAGAATATAACTAGAGTTAAATAAAGAGTTGTTTGATATTAGAGCAGCCGAATTTTAGACCATTCAAATTTTTTTTAGGATAAAGAGTCGTATATCTCTATGACTCAGCTCAATGACACGTCTCGCCGCCATCAAGTAAGCAGTCTAACCCTATTTTGAAGTATATGATATGTTGTAAAACTTGTATGAATTTCTTGTATTTTGAGTTTCGTGGTAGTTATAAAATGTCCTTGGACATTAAAGAGTGAATGTTAACCATATAAGAGAATAATGGATCAAAGTTATAGTGTCTAGATATGGTGATGAGGAAAAGAGTGGTCGTGAGATATCTCACTAGCCTTAGGAAAACAGAGTTGTCGCTACAGAGTGCGAGACATCTAACCAATGGAATTTTGGTACTAGAAATGATGAAACTTGAGAGGGTCCCCAAACGTCTGTATGGACTATTTCCAATCGCACTTTCTTTGATTCTCTGGCAGCCTTTGTGAAGCTAACTCGTTTACATTTTTCCATAATGCAGCTCTCACAAACACCCGTATGAATAAATTTTCGACCTTCTAAAACTCCATTTGCAGCCATAATCTTCATTTATTTGACGCTCATATGTGCAAGTCTATTGACACTACTGTAGGATGTATAAACATGGTTGCTGTTCATACGAGTTGTGTACAGGGTTCACCCTACAGTGGTTTATAGGGTTCCAGATTTTGTGTCATGCGACCACCATGACACCCTTCACAATCTTCCCCAAACACTTTTGAAACTTGGCTGCATAACTTGTGCTATTGAAATGACCAATAGAGATTAGATTCTTCTTGAGATCAGGAATATATTTGATATCCTATAATGTCCACTCATTTCCTACTAGAGTTTGTATGCAGACATCTCTCTTCCCTTCTATCTCCAACATTGGTTGTCGACAAGATACACCGTCACAAAATTTTCTTATTTGAAATTTTGAAACAATTTCTTACTTGAAGACAAATGAAATGAAGCAACTGAATCTAAAATCCAGAATTCAATTAGTTCACGCTAAGAATTAGAGCATCCTTAGTATCTTCGGCTGAATAGATAGAAACATTGTCATCTTCCAATTTGTGATTTTGTTTTTCTTCAATTTTGTACCATCTGTCTGAAAGTGTCATTTTTCTCCACAATTTCAACACTTTATGTTTCGTTTGTTTGGAGATTTTTTTTCGGTTCCTTGATTTTGATCGCCCATGTTTGTTTGGGCTCTTTAATTTACTTCTTTCCCTTCGATCAACACTGAGAGCATTGCCTGATGAATGTCCAATTTCCCATTTGGGAATACTTTCGCTGACATCTCGAATTTCATCAAACATTCAGTTTATCAGATCCTCGTGAATTGTTGATTGCAGAAACAACAGTACACCACGACTCGGGTAAAGATGACATCAAAATCAATGCTTTAATTTCATTTTTGAACATAATTTCCACCGAGCTCAATTGACTTTCAATCACGTTGAACTAATTTATATGATCTGCAACAAAACTACCTTCAGACATTTGTAGATTGAACAACCTCTGCATCAAATACACCTTGTTCATAGCCGACGGATTTTCGTACATATTTGACAATACCTTCGACAGGCCCGATGTCATCTTCTATTTGATGATGTTGAACGTCATGTTTCTAGACAGCGTCAACCAGATCAACCCTAAGGTGTGACGATCCTTGAGCTTCCACTCTTTTGTGGTCATGGTATCTGGCTTCACCCCCAAAAGAGGTTTCTAAAGATCTTTTTGGTACAGGTAATCTTCAATCTGCATGTTTTAGAAACTGATATCGAATCCATCAAACTTTTCAATTCCAGTCTTTGAACTTTCCATCTTCACAGATCATGGCGAATCTTGCCTCGCTCTAATACTAGTTATTAGGATCACACAACAACGCGCACACTCGATCGAAATGAACACGAAAAACATGATAGAAAAAATGTAAGGAGAAATATTGACTAAAGGTTTTGTATTAATGACTTCGGGTATGCAAATAGAGGATATGAAGAATGAGAAACGTACATTTTGAAAGAATTGACTGATGGGTAAATATATGATTTCAGTTTATTATATATATATATATATATATAGCTTTAATAGATATAACTGCCTCCTATGTATAAAATTTAATATATATATCTATATCCGATTTTTACTATAAATAGTCAGCCTCCATATCCAACCTTAAAGACCAAATAGTAAGATTTTCTACGAGAGTTCGAAGAAAAATAAGCCAATGGAGGCTCTCTATTTCTTTATGCAACTTTTAGCCAAGAATTCTGAAAATTGCGAAATTACTCATCCATAATGAATCTCATCCTTTTAAACCAATTTGTCCAACTTTATGGCTTTGAGAGGAACAACTTTGGTTAAGAAATTAAAGGTTAAAAGATGTTGGAACATTGGAACCCATCCGTTTACTTTAGGTAAACGTTTTAAGTTTAAAATTTAGAAATTTGAGTCCAAAATTCTTCGTCTAGAGATTAATTCATTTAATGAGTCTTATAAAATGAGCTGTAGGGTAAGTTAAGGAACACAATTGAAGAAGAAATCTAGAGGAGATGAGCTCTCAATCATTCAAACTGGAAGCATCTTGGAATTAATTTTCTTGGTAAGTTCATTATCAAGCTGGAGACTTGGTAAGTTACATGCCTAGTAGTAACGGAGTCTAACCCGACTTGGTAAATTTTCTTGGTAAGTTACATGCCTAGTAGTAACGGAGTATAACATGACGATCATTCAGACAAACATCTACCAACCAAGAGGGGTGAAAATGATGACGATAGTACAATTGAGAAAGAATCTTAGACATGATGAATCTACGCTTGCTGCCATTGCTGTATTTGAAAAGGGGTGCTCGAGTGAACCAACCCACTACATGAATACCACAACGCAAAACAAGAAGGTCAGATAATGGGTTTATTCTCACCCGGAGAGATAAATCACAAGATTAGTTTTAAATTTGGATAGGTATGTCAATTGAAAGTGAGAAACACAAAATGATATTAAGAGCAAACATTCTCTTCACAGAGGAGTGAATTGGGCCACTCTTGGTTATCAAACTCGAGACCTCTTGCACCCAAAGCAAGAATCATACCACTAAATCAAATCCCCTTATTATGGATTTTATATTAAGTTGTTTATTGAATGTAACATCGTTATTACAGGGTTAGAGATATTAAGAGCATTATCATTATAGTTTTAATTAAGACATAGGAGCATTCCGAGAATTTAACTCGAGACCTCTCGCACCCTAAGCGACAATCATACTACTAGACCAAATGCCCTTACTAGGAAACCTAACATTTTTAGCTCCTACTCAATATGTTTTTTTCTCTCAAGTTGGAAATCTATTTTCAAGGGTTGTTGGACTATAAAACAAAAAGTTGATGGTCTAGTTACTTGTTTGTAAGTAAGGCATGTAATATTGAATTGTTCTAATATATAAAGGTTATCAAATAAACCAACCACCCAACAAAGGAAACAAACTAATCAGTTTGGTTAGATTGATTCGATTCAGTTCATCAGTTTGATTGATTTAGTTCTTCTATTTTGCCTCGTATGGCAAGAAAATAAAGTTGTATTGAATGCACCTGAGTTTCATTTATGACAAACTCATATGAAATATAATTGCATTAATAGCACTAAGAGTTGGAGTCTATAAGCATTTCATGAACTTAAGTACAACTCATACTTTATTAAAGACAAGATAAACTTTAGTTAAGTAACTGGAACTTTTAGTCTCCTGCTTGAAAGGTTCAAGATGAAGCATAATTGTATTAATGAAATTAAAGAGAAATTCATGTTTTATTAGATGAGATCAACTTCATTTAAGGTACTAGGAGTTTAAACTACTTCCATTGTAATTTCAATCACTCCACCAAGATTACAAATTTAGGATTGGCTAATTGGACATCAATTCTTCTAACTTTAAGTTATAATTTAGGTAGTAACCATTATAATATTAATGAGCATAAGAGTTACAATTCTTTCATGGACCATATGTGTTATAGTTATAAGAATATATATATATATAATATTATGTATGTCAAGGTCTTGATAAAGCACAAAGTAGTAAGGAACACCATTGTCGACTCTAGAACCACCCACAACTCATGATCGAGACCAATGCAAAATATTTTATCTCTCATTCGATATGATTTTTTCTCTTAAGTTTGAAATCCATATTTGTTTGGAGTTGAGGTGCTAAAAGGAAATTCAACAAGGTGAGGTAGGTCTTTTTGTATAAGAGGAAGTTCAAGGATTTAACAAAAAGAAAATCATCAACCTTTTTAACTTTTCAATCAATACACGACATCGTTAATTAATAAATTGTTTTACCTATAAAACACAAAGTGAAACAAAACACGAAATTCTTAATAAATAAATTGTTAAACGTAACAAAACACAAAGTGAAACAAATTAAGTGCATTGGATTGATACACGACATTCTTAATTAATAAATTATTTTACCTACAAAAACACAAAGTGAAACAAAACACGAAATTCTTAAATAATAAATTTTTTTTACCTAAAAAAACACAAAGTGAAACAAATTAAGGCCTTATATATTAAAGGGAAGGGAAAATTCAAGAGTTGATCTCAAAACCTCTCCCACAAAAAGCAAGAATCATACCACTAGACCAAATGTCCTTGTTGTGGATATTAACCATATAAGACAATACTGGATCAAAGTTATAGTGTCTAGATATCGTGAGGAGGAAAAGAGTGGTAGTGAGATATCTGAATAGCCTTAGAAAAACAGAGAGTTGTTGCTGCAGAGTGCGAGACATCTAACCAATGAAATTTTGGTACTAGAAATGATGAACCTGGAGATGGTCCCTAAACGTCTGTATGGACCATTTCCAATCGCACTTTCTATGGTTCTCTGGCAGCTTTTGTGAAGCTAACTCGTTTATATTTTTCCATAACACAACTCTCACAAACACCCATATTAATAGATTTTAGGCCTTCTAAAACTCCATTCGCAGCCATCATCTTCATTTCTTTGAATCTCATATGTGCAAGTCTATTGACACTATTGTAGGGTGTATAAACATGATTGTTGTTGCTCAGAGTGCTTCCAATTCAAGTAGATTTTAATTGAAAGCACTCTTAGCAATAGCAACCATGTTTATATACCCTACAGTGGTGTATAGGGTTCCAGATTTTGTGTCATGCTACCACCATGACACCCTTCACAATCTTCCCCAAACTCTTTCCAAACTCGGCTGCATAACCTATGCTATCCAACTAACCAATAGAGATCAAATTATTCTTGAGATCAGGAATATATCTAACATCCTATAACGTCCACCCATTTCCTGCTAGAGTTTGTATGCAGACATCTCTCTTTTCTTCAATCTCCAACGTTTTGTTGTCGGCAAGATACACCTTCCCAAAATTTCCTTATTTGAAATTTTGAAACAATCCTTTACTTGAAGACAAATGAAACGATAGACAAATGAAATGATGCACCTGAATCTAGAATCCAGAATTCAATTGGGCTATTCATGCTACGAATTAGAGCATTCTCAGAATCTTCTGATGAATATATAAAATCAATGTCATCTTCAAATTTGTGATTTTGCTTTTCTTCAATTTTGTACAATCTGTCCGAAAGTGCCATTTTTCTCCACAATTTCAATACTTTATGTTCGGTTTTTTTGGAGATTTTTCTCGATTCCTTGATTTTGATCGCTCATGTTTGTTTGGGCTCTTTAATTTACTTCTCGTTTGGGAATACTTTCGCTGACATCTCGAATTTCATCAGACTTCAGTTTATTAGATCCTCATGAACTGTTGATTGCAGCAACAGTATACCAGGACTCGGGTAAAGATAACATCAAAATCAATGCTTTAATTTCATTTTTGAACATAATTTCCACTAAGCTCAATTGACTGACAATCACGTTGAACTAATTTATATAATCTGCAACAAATCTACCTTCAGACATTTGTAGATTGAACAACCTCTGTATCAAATACACCTTGTCCATAGCCGACGGATTTTCATACATATTTGACAACACCTTCAATAGGCCCGATGTCGTCTTCTCTTTGAAGATATTGAACGTCATGTTTCTGGACAACGTCAACCAGATCAACCCTAAGGCGAGACGATCCTTGAGCTTCCAGTTCTCCGTGGTCATGGTATTCTACTTCTCCCCCAAGAGGGGTTTCTGAAGATCTTTCTGGTTATATAATCTTCAATCTGCATCTTCTAGAAATTGATATCAAATCTATCAAACTTTTCAATTCTTGTCTTTGAACTTTCCATCTTCACATATCGTGGTGAATCTCACCTCGCTCTGATACCAGTTATTAGATCACACAACAACGCACACACTCGATCTAAATGAACACAAAGAACTTGATAGAGAAAATGTAAGGAGAAATATTGACTAAAAGTTAAGTATTAATGACTTCAAGGTATGCAAAGAGAGATATGAAGAATGAGAAATATACCTTTTGAAAGCACTTACTAATGGTATATATATGATTTCATTTTATTATATATATATTGCTTTAACCGATATAATCGCCTACTATATATAAATATTTAGTATATATATCTCTATCCGATTTTTACTATAAATAGTCAGCCTCCATATCCGACCTTCCCGAGCCCATATTTAGTATATATATCTCTATCACATTTTTTACGCAGCCTCCATATCCAACTTTCTACCGCCCAAATAGTTAATTTTTCTACGCCTACTATATATATAAATATTTAGTATATATATCTCTATCACATTTTTACTATGAATAGTCACCTCCATATCAACATTCTAGAGCCCAAATAGTTAGTTTTTCTACGCCTACTATATATAAATATTTAGTATATATATCTCTATCACAGCCTCCATATCCAACGTTCTAGAGCCCAAATATTTAGTTTTTCTACAAGAGTTTAAAGAAAAAATAAGCAAATGGAGGTTCAGAACATTGGAACCCATTAGTTTACATGACACTATTGATATCTTTGGTGGCAATCTTATCTCCTGGAGTTCAAGGAAATAATCGTCAGTTTCTTCTTCTAGTACGGAGGGCGAATCCAAGTCCTCTTGCGTGAGCTCGGGATGTCGCAAGCATGAGCGCGGTTGCTTATGCCACTGTCGAATTAATCTGGATCCAAGTTCTTTTGTGTGAGCTCGGGATGTCACAAGCATGAGTGCCTAGCCTGTGGTGTGACCACATTGAGCTCAGGATCTCGCAAGCACGAGCACTTAGCCTGTGGTGTGACAATATTGGTGCCACCTATCTGTCCGCCAATCCAATCTTTCATCGATTGAGGTTGATTATTACTTCGTTCGTGAAGGAGTATTAGGCGCAATCTGAACTTAGTAGTACATCGATAATCTATAGATTTACTCCCATTCAACCTAACAACACCATTAATATGTCATCATAAGGAAAAGTATTTATTAAAGCACTAGGTTGTTCACCTTAATTTTTTTTTAGGAAACAACAAACTATTTAATTTGATATAATTGTGGGGGCATTTCATGAATCCAACTCAAGATTTAAAATTTATCCACTAGACCACATGCCCAAGTAGTGGATCAATCATTTTTAGTTGCTAGTCCATGTGTTTTTTGTGCCTCAAAATTTGAAATTTATCCACGTTTTTTTGTGCTTTATAAACAAAAAGAATGTAGATGTGAGAAAAAGTAAAATGATGTTTCAACGAGGATATGATGCAGATTTACTAGGGAGATTTTGGTCTGTTATTAGGTAAAATCCTATCTGAGATTTCCTTTTTCTTTGTAGTTATGGTTATAACAAATTAATTTAGAATCAAATCCCATATTAAATTAATTAGATTTTTTTGTTAGCATTGAAATAAGGTTAGAATCAATAAAATTTTAGTTGTTAGATCCATAAATCTGTAAGTAGCCAAACAATCCATTAAAAATTGCCAATAATATCGGTCTACCGAATGAAAATAAATATAGAGTTAGAGTAATATCTTATTTAAAAATGTTTAGCGAATTGAAAATCTATTTACAAAATGAAAATAATTACAAAGAGGGAGGAGGGAAAGGAAGATTTGTTGAACAAAATTTAAAAATAAAACAGTAAATATAAGAGGGCATGGAACTCCATTAAATTTTGTCTAAATATCAGAATTTTAACCATGTAAATTAGAGAAATAATTTTATAGAGTTCAAACTTGAAACTAATGTCATGGGCTCACATAGGTTGACTTGAATTTCAAAGGACGGAATCGAACTTTCATTAAGGATATATACGTGACAACGACTTAAGCTAACCAAGTGAGTGACCTTACGAAATATCAGAATTTTAACCATGTAAATTAGAGAAATAATTTTATAGAGTTCAAACTTGAAACTGAAGGCATGGGCTCACATAGGCTGACTTGAATTTCAAAGGACGGAATCGAACTTTCATTAAGGATATATACGTGACAACGAGTTAAGCTAACCAAGTGAGTGACCTTACTATCGGCATAGTTATATTTGATGTTGACACGTGCCTTGTGGTTCTGCACGTGTCATATATATTGATATGTGTTAATTGTCTGTGGATCGATATGCTTCCTATATGTTATGTATATGTTATAATATGTGAATTGTATAATAATAATGATGGTACGATGTGTTCAAGAATATGTTTAAGATAGGATACAAGAATGATGCACAAAACAAAATGTAACGATAGGAGTAAAATACATTCATAAAACGTTAAGGTTAGGTTGCATACCAGAGTGATATGGATAAGAGAGATTGATGGAAGAATACGGTTAGGTTACGGGTTTAAAGGGATAGGTTTGTGATAGATTGATAGAACAATAGCGTTAGGTTAAGTTCTTGTGATGAGATGACTAAGGTATGTTCACGTAATGATATGTCTGTGATAGGTCTAAGAACGTTAAGACTATGATAAGTTAGAGAACGATATGACTACAAAGTGTTTACGTTATGACTTGTTTATTACATGATACATTGTGATGCAATATGTCATGGTATGATGTGTATATGATGAAATGATATGTTAAAAGCATAGAACGTTGTGTTAGGTCTCTTAAATTGTGTGTATACAGCATGATATGAATGATATGAAATTTACGATAAATGGCATGAAATATAACCCCGTTAGAATTATGTGTGATTTGAGAACTGAAGAATGAGAAACGATATGACATGAATGATGAACGATATCTGAAACGATATGAAAAATGATATGATATGTAAACAATGCTAGCGGGGTTGTATTAAAGGATAATGAAAATGGAAAAGTTTTTGGACCTCATGCATTATGTGTTTTCATGCATTTGGGGGGATACCCCTATCCAATCACGAGGGTACGGACGCATACATCCAATGGCAGGACAACGATCATTATGCTTTGCATAGCGCTGCCGTGACGGTTACTAGTTCTAGTGGGTGTCCGGCCTAAGGGGCTCCCAGAGTATGTCCACCGGATAAGAAAACTGGCCCAGCGGTGTGCAAACTAGCTGGTGAGCCCATACTCGCACCTATGGGCTGTGTGTAGAGTATATGGTACACGTCCAAAATTACTCGTTAGGTCAGCACCATAGGAAAAACGGAATGAAAGATAGGACTCATCATCTCATTGCATGTGATTGTTGCATTTAACCCCAATAGTGGGGTCACTCACTCAGTATTTCTTTAAATACTCAAGCCCATGTGGTACTACATTTTTCAGGTTAAGACAAGGCATTCCTGTAGGACTGATGACGGCATCACTACTCGAGACCATGGCACATGCATAGGATAGTGGTATTTATTTTCTTACACTTAGGCTAGAATAGGATGTTTTTCACTTAAACGCTTATTTATTTTATTTAGTCTTTTGTTTCGTCGTTTTAAAGATGTTTTTGAAACACGTAAGTCTATGGTGTTTTAAGATAAAGGTTATGTTTTATGGAATTTAAATGAAGTCTTCCCCATTCAATGTTTATGGTACGTATACAGTAGCGACCTTAAATTAAGTAGAAAATTTTGGGTCGTTACAGTTTTGATTAGATCTGCCTTACTTGTGGTTGCTTTACTCACAAAAATATTAGAATGAATAGGAAGCAAATCAAGAGGCGTAAGTGGATTAAATCCATAAACATCTTCAAAAGAAGAAAAATGAATGGTACTATGAATTCCTCTAAAGGAGAACGGTACTATGAAAAATTGCTCTATTATATGTCATCTCTACAAATGGCAAACATTCGTCCCAAGACTTAATATTCCTAGAAATAATAGGTAGATTAAATCCATAAACATCTTCAGAAGGAGAACAATGAGTGATACTATGAATTGCTCTAAAGGAGAACGAGAGTGGTACTATGAATTGCTATAAAGAAGAACGGTACTATGAATTCCTCTATTATATGTTATCTCTACAAATGGCAAACATTAGTCCAAAGACTTAATATATTATTAGAAATAATAGGCAATAATCCAATTTATCCCACACCATACTTTTCAAAAGTGACTTCAAAATTTAACTATCCCTATGTTTTTGTCGTGTAACAAACCACATTTAAAGGCGTATACAATCCATATAAAATATTTATCCCATTAAGGCACCACCATATTATAGAGCATTTAGGAATACAGAGCGGGGTGTTCGGGGTATCGATCCCCAAACCCATCGCATGCAAACAGAGCACTCTACCATCTTATCTACATTCCCACAATTCTTGCATAACAAAACCCAAAATTGCGCGTTATCAATAACAGTGAAAATGAAAAAATATTTATGCTCGTTATGTCAAAAATAAGGAAAAATTGAATAGAAATAAAATATTAATAACGAATAGTTTCTTTAGGAGATGCACTCTACCATCTTAGCTACGTCCCCATAATTCTTACATAACAAAACCCAAAACTGCACGTCATCAATAATAGTGAAAATGAAAAAATATTTCTGCTCATTATGTCAAAAATAAGGAAAAATTGAATAGAAATAAAATATTAATGAGTTTGTGAGATGCACTCTACAATCTTAGCTACATCCCCATAGTTCTTACATAACAAAACCCAAAATCCTCGTACCGCTCGCATGCAAAGAGTGCACTCAACCATCTTACCTACATCCCCACAATTCTTACATTAGAAAACCCTAAACGTCCCGTCATCAATAATAGTAAAAATGAAAAACTCCCTTTGATCATTAATAATTGATAGTTTTCCTTTGGATGCATGATAGCGATCCCCATACCTCTCGCATGGAAACTAAGCGCTCTACCATTTAAGGTACATCCGTACAATTCTTACATCACAAACCCTTTAAACTTCTCATCATTAATAATAGTGAATGTGAAAAAATATCTCTGCGCATTATGTCATAAATAATGAAAGATTGAATAAAAATAAAATATTAATAACAAATAGTTATTTGGAGATGCAGTGTATCGATCCCCGTGGCTCTTGCATGCAAAGAGTGCACTCTACCACCTTAGCTACATACCAACAATTTTTGCATAACAAAATCCTAAATGTCCCATAATCAACAATAGTGAAAATGAAAATTATCCCGGCTCATTATATCATAAATAAAGAAAACTTTGAAATAGAAATTGAATATTTGGTAGTAGGATTCCTTTGGAGATGCAGGGTATCGCACCGTACTTCTCACATGCGAAGCGAGCGCTCTACCATCTAAGCTACATCCCCACAATTCTTACGCCATAAAATCCTAAACCTACCATCACCAATAATAGTGAAAATAAAAAAATATCTCTGCTCAATATGTCAAAATAAGAAAAGATTGCATAGAAATAAAACCATCTGAGCTACATCCCCGCATGCAAATGTTGGGTTTTATGTCCTAAAACTCATAGTTTGTAAACAAAAACATATTCTATTTTCAATAAAGTTATTATTGTTGTTTATTAAGTAAAGATTGTTATTGAATAAAGTGAACTTTACGATCATTAATCTAAATCCAATAAACTAAGAACACTCTGGCTATAGTATGATTACTTGAACTATATGTAGAGACATAAGAGTGGATCAAGTTCAAGTATATATAGTCAAAATGATCTATAGTATAAGGATAACGCTGAGTACCTTATTCTGGGGACACTATGGATGCGGCCCACTTTTGTATATGATATAAACAATGTGATCACTAAATTGTACATGTGGAGACATGTGAGTGAGGGCGTCCTATGCAATGAGTATTGTATAAGATCGGACCATGAAGAAAACCACTCTCACTTTATAATGTCGTTTATTGTTGAGACTGATTTTCTTTTCATTCGATGACCTAAGTAACTCGATCTTAATACTAAGCTAACCATGAACTCCTGTTTATTTGGAATTATCCTTAGATTTGCATGGGTGAGAGTGGCTCGAGTTTGCCGACTCAATAGGCCTCCCATTTCAGGGGTAAGATTGGGTGAATAGCTGGGGACGTGGGGTGCAAGAAGGAATTCGCTCCTACTCACTTTTAGGGATAGAAGAGAGGTAGTTCCCTTAAGTATTGACTCCAGATCTTGAACAAGGGGTCCTACCCACTCATTGGCCTGAGAGGGATTCGGTTTACTGGTTGGACCACAAACCAATGTTCATAAGAGGATCAGTGGGACATAAGGAACAAGAAGTAACTTCAGGGGTAAAACGGCTAATTGACCCAGCTCTAGTTACGAACAACCTGTGAAGGATCGACTTACTAATCATGGTTATATCAAATGGACAGAAATATATCTATAGTGAGAGGAGTGCAACTACTAGGCTATAGTGGAGTGTCCTAGTAGTTAACGAGTGTTTTTGATTAACAAGGTTAATTAGTTTAACCGGTTAATCTTGGATCGTTGGAGCCCATGATCTATAGGTCCATTAGGTCCCTCTGCTAGCTCATATCGAACTAAACAATAGAACAGTGTGACTAGTGAGTTCGAAGTATTTGAATTCAAATTAGGGAATATGCGCTACATATATACGATATATTTAACCGCATTTTTTTGTTTTATTTACGAATTAAACAAAAAGAGAGAATTTGAGATATTTAAATAAGATTTAAATATTTTTAATCAAATATGTGTCGGAATTGACTGAGATTGGCTTTTGAATTAATATTAAATATTAATTAAATAGTTTAATTAATCATTTAATATTACTTTAATTTGAAATTAATTATTCAAATGAATTGTTAAATTAAAACGAGGAAAGTTCATCTAATGGAAAAATCCATGTTAGTGGAATTTTGAGGTGTCAAAATTTGGTTTAACCAAACTTGCATGCTTGCCAAATAAACCCCCACAAATTTTAATGAAATTTTAAGTGTCAAAATTTGGTGAACTCAAACTTGCATGCTTGCCACATAATCCCAAACATTTGAGTGAAATTTTGAGTATCAAAATTTGGTGATCTCAAATTTGCATGAACATGCAAACATAACTCTATAAATTGAGTAATCATGGTATATGGAAGGTCTTCTTGAGGAAAAACCTTGAGAAAAACCTCTCACAAACACTCTCTTCATAAATACAAAATCCCTCCCAAGTTTAGTCACTCACCGGATTCCACAATCCCGTTCTAAGGCCGGAGGATAGTGGAGAAGACACTAGTGGTGGTTCGAAACCGGTTCGTGAGGAAAAAGGAATTTGAACTACAAAAAGTTAGTATTCAAACTCATTAAGTTTTAATACTTATGAACATGTTATTTATTTACTATAATTGATGTTCTAAAAGTGCGTAAGATCCAAATTGCTTCCGCATGTGTTATATTAACACCATCAGTATAAACCATGTGGTTGAAGCCTAGACTTAGCTTGTTTACATGCTATGCAACGAGCATAAACTTTATGAACATCATGTCTCATTTTAAGCCAATAAAAATGTTCAAAGAGCATATCATAAGTTTTAGAGACTCCATGGTGTGCCATTAAACCACCTCCATGAGCTTCCCTCACAAGTAGCTCACAGATGGAATAAGATGGTATGCAAAGTTTGCCTTTTCGGAACAAAAATCCATCTAAAAACAAGTAATTATCCACAATGAGTCCTTTTTCACAAGATTAAACATAAGGAGCAAAGAACATGTCATGTTTATACAAATCCTTTATGTGTTCAAAACCCAACAACCTAGCATTCAAAGTATTGAGGAGGACATACCTTCGTGATAAAGCATCTGCAACAATATTCTCCTTACCTTGTTTACATTTTATGACATAAGGGAATGTTTCAATAAATTATAACCACTTAGCGTGTCGTCTGTTGAGTTTATTTTGTACTCTCAAATGCTTTAAACTTTCATGATCCGTATGAATAATGAACTCCTTAGGCCAAAGATAATGTTGTCAGGTTTGCAATGCACAAACCAAAGCATAAAGCTCTTTGTCATAAGTTGGATACCTCAAAGATGCACCAGTCAACTTCTCACTAAAGAACATTAAAGGTCTTTGATTTTGCATTAATACAACACCTATCCCTACTCTACTAGCATCACATTCAATTTCAAAAGTAGACTCAAAATTAGGTAATGCAAGCAAGGGAGCAGAACTCAATTTTTCTTTCAAAGTATTAAAAGCAAGTTCTTGATCTTTTTCCCATATAAAGGATACATTTTTCTTAACAAGTTCAGTCAAGGGTGAAGTAATTGTACTAAAATTCTTAATGAACTTATAGTAGAAACTTGCAAGACCATGAAAACTTCTTACCTCACTTACGTTTTAGGTGTAGGCCAATCATTTATAGCCTTCACTTTCTCCTCATCAACCTCAACACCATTAGATGAAACTACAAACCCAAGAAAGTTAACTTTTTCCATGCAAAAGCTACATTTCTTTAAATTTACGTACATAGCCTTTAGCAAGGAGTTCACTTACTTGCCTTCGTATCTCTTCAACCTCCTTTGGATTAGTCCTATAAGCATATTGTATGATTGATGTCTCTTGGTTCATATCAACATTGTTTGAGATTCGAATCACTTCACAAGCAAGATCGATCATGTCTAGCTTGAATGATTCTTGTTGATCAAATATCTCAACGCAAGCACTTGTTTGAGATTCGAATCACTCCACAAGCAAGATTGATCACCGAGCTTGAATGATTCTACATGCAACCTAAACTACATAGAATTGCAAAGAAACTTAGCCATTGGCTAAAGAAAAGCACAAATGCTTCTTTTACTATATTTTCCAAGTCTTATTACAAATACAACATACATGGCTTTATATAGCCTCAAAATGAAACTATTAAAGGTATTCCAAGAGTTGTAACATTCATACTTAATGGCCATAATTAACCATTATGTAATTGTAACCTAAAGTAAATAAAATGTCTTAAAAAAATACAATAACTCTAAATTGTAATCGACCCAAAATTTATAACATGAAACTTCATTCTTCTTCAATGTGGCATGAATTGAAATATCTTTTGATAATTTCAACAATATTTTCTTCACGTCATCATTGAAGCATATTGTATGATTGATGTCTCTTGGTTCATATCACAATTGTTCTGTTATTTGAAGGAAGAAAGAGAGCAAGGAAATTCCCTTTTAATACTTTAGTTTCATTGCAATGATACTTAAAGATAATTGATGGTTACAAAATATTTTCTCTTCTAGAGCCTTGTTAATAGAAGTTACAAAATGGTTATGAAAGTAATCACCACACATGACCTCAGAAGAGGACTCTGAATCTATTAAAAGGAGTTGAAGTCCACCACAAGGTTCTACAACTTTTCTATGTAAGTTCTACTAGCCGAACCTTCCTCATTATTATTGATTTTCTCGTTGCTCTATGCTTTTTTACCGCAGTTATCACTATGCGAATATTTTTTTTAGATAGTTCAAAACTCATGAACACACATTAGAATGACACTTAAAACTCACTTAATTTTCAACCACAAAAGTTACTAGAAAATAGGTTCTATGTGGAATTTATAATTTACTTGTTACTTTCTACTTGTGACATTGTATACATGCAATTATTCTTGTGAACTTTACACCATTTTACTATATATCTTCATGAGTGATCAATGTTCTAAAAATGAGACATTTCGTAAACAAAATTCGCACCTGGAGCATTTGGCATACAACTTGTTCCCCCTCAAAATTGTCCGGACTTTCTGGAGGACTTCCCGGATCGTTTTAGAATACACAAGGATATCATCTATGAAAGTGATAACAAACGTTACAGACACCCCTTGAACACTCAGTTCATCAACTCCATGAACATGACATGGGCATTGATGAGTCCAAAATACATGACCAGGGATTCATAATGACCGTATCTAAACGTTGTCTTGGGTACATCCCGTCTCTGATCTCGATTTGATGATAACCTAACCATAGGTCTACCTTGAAAAACACTGTTGCGTCCCTATACGAGAGAGAAGACACTTATTCTTCACTTTTCTCTGATTCAGTTCCCTATAATGTTGGATATGATCCACGATCGAAATATGTCGAAACAAGTAAAGGAAGCAATAGAACAACATGAGGGGAGAGATCTTTTGAAGGAAAGAAACCTTAAGCATTTGCTTTTCAATTCAATTTGTTGTTGTCGTCAAAAAACATACATCTCATGAGTATTTATAGTGGAGAAAAATACTAACTAGCTTCCTAAGCTTTCTTCAAAAGTTAATAAAGTTAATAATGACTAAGATCTTCCTCACTAAAGTATAAAACTTACTTGGACCACAACTTGTCAACTACTTCCAATTCTCCTATAGTTGTTCCATAAGTTAGTAACATATTCTAATAAATCTACTAACAATTCTCTTGAAGTTACTCCATAACTTAGTGACTTATTCTACTAAGTCAAGTTTATAAGCTCACAATCTCCTCCGTAAACTTAACTTTGTTCGAGATTCTTCACTCCCAGCAATTCTCGCATCTCTGCAAACTTAGCCCTTGTTAGGGCCTTTGTTAGAATATCCACACGTTGCTCTCTAGTGCATACGAACTCCACAACAATTTGTCTCTTCTCAACACACTTATGGATGAAGTGGAAGGGAGTGTCAATGTGTTTGCTGCGTCCCTGAAATACAAGATTCTTCATCAGTATAATTGCAGATTTGTTGTCGACGTAGAGAGTTACTGGCTTTAGTTCACTTCTAGTCACTTCACTCAAAAAATTTCTGAACTACAATGTTTGGCAAGACGCCATAGTTCAGCCACTTCCTTCACTAACCTTTCAAATCTCCATTTCCAAAACTTTCTTTTCCTTTTCAATCTCTACTTTCTCCTTCGTTTTCGAATCAACTTTTCTCTCCAAATCTTCAATAACCCTACTGGATTCATCTAATAACCTCTTAACAAATTCCTTCTCTTTCAATAGATTCCCATTCATAATCTCACTCTCCATCTTTTCACGAGACAACTTCTTGCATTTCACCTTCAAATCCTCCATCTCAACCAAAGCCCTTTTCTCATTCTTCTCCTTTCAGCCATTTTCCTTCTCAAATCCCCCGATTCCTCAAACAATCCATCAAAATCAGCCTTAATTCCATCCCTCTCACAACAAACCTTCATCCATTCCTCATTCTCTTCCTCAACTTTCAAAACAAGCCCATTATTCTCATCTTTCAATCTCCCAATCTCCACATCCTTCACTCTCTCACTCTCAACTAACCTACAAATCCCATCTCCCACTTCATCCATTTGACTCTGTTTCTTCTCGTCGGCATTCTTCTTCAAGTCGAGCTCCAAACCCTCTTTAGCCTGAACTAGAGCTCCCAATTCCTTTTTCTTCTCATGTGTCTCCTTCAAAAGGCGCTCGTTTAACGATTTCAACATCTGCAACTGAAACTTCTCCACAGATTTATCCACGGCAGATTTGGGTGTTGCTCTGAATCTCTGTTCTCCTCTTGATGATCCAATAGTTTCTTTGGCCCGTTCGATGATCACGTGGGCTTCTTCTTTGTCATTGTTTTGGGATTTTGAAGGGATTGCGGCTTGCATTTGCATCATCTGTTTCTCATGTTCAATATGCATTTCTACCATCCTTTCTCTCCATTCCATCTCTTCTTCTTCCATTTTCTCTTCCATTCTCATCATCTTTCTTCTTTCTTCTTCTTACGTTGCTCGAATGCCTCAAGAGAATCAGCGAGCTCGTCGACCGTGAACGTTGCTATGTCTCTTTGACTCTTCTATCGCACATAACACCTCCTTATACGAAATTTAGATCAACCAAGAGATAAGGCTATAATTAGATTACCTCTTATGATCGAAGATCTAGAAGCAAGATTTGGAAACCTTGTTCTAAATTGAGTCACTCCACAATCGAACTTGATCAAGGCTTGATTGAATTGCTCGGGTGCAGTTCTACCACAAGAATTGCTTAAAACTTAGAAATGACAAATATGATGGTTAGATTTCTAAAAAAAAACGTCTCAATTTGAGATCTGAATTACATTCATCCACGAATCTGATTTTTACATAACATATTGTGGGTATTTATAGTCTCCCGACAAAAAACATTTGTGGCCAGGATTCAATCCCGATCCCCTTTAATCTCCACAAAAGACGAAGTCAACTTTGACCATTTGACCATTGCAAAATGAAAAAAAAAAAAAAAAAAAAACAATAAAATCTTTCAACAAATGTTGATATGTTTGAGTGGGTAAAGAAATAAACTTGATATCTATTGGGCTTCAGTTGTGTAGGTTCAAACCCTATTGTTAATTATCAAAAGATGTTTTAATTCATTTCACATTGAAGAAGAATGAAGGTGAAGAAAAGGTTGTCAAAATTGATGTTTTAATTCATTTCACATTGAAGAAGAATGAAGTTTGATTGTTATAAATTTAAGAATGAAGTTTGGTTGTTATAAATTTTGGATGGGTTACCATTTAGAGTAATTTAGAGTTATTGTATTTTATGACTTTTTATTTACTTTAGGTTACAATTAGCTCATGGCTAATTTTCCATTTTTTTTTCCAATTTTGTAGATGAAGAATGAATGTTTCATATGAACCAAGAGACATCAATCATACAATATACTTCAATGAAGATGTGAAGAAAAGGTTGTCAAAATTATCAAAAGATATTTTAATTCATTTCACATTGAAGAAGAATGAAGTTTGATTGTTATAAATTTTGGATGGGTTACAATTTAGAGTAATTTAGAGTTATTGTATTTTATGACTTTTTATTTACTCCCGGTTACAATTATCTAATGGCTAATTATGGCCATTAAGCATGAATGTCTTTAATAGTTTCATTTTTTAGGCTATATGAAGCCATGTATGTTGGATTTGTAAGTAGACTTGAAAAATATAGTAAAATGAGCATTTGTGCTTTCTTAAGCCAATGGTTAAGTTTATTTGCAATTCTACGTAGTTTAGGTTGCATGTAGAATCATTCAAGCTCGACATGATCAATCTTGCTTGTGGAGTGATTCGAATCTCAATCAAGTGTTCTTGCATTGAGATATTTGATGAACAAGTATCATTCAAGCTAGACATGATCAATCTTGCTTGTGGAGTGATTCGAATCTCAAACAATGTTCTTGCCTTGAGATATTCGATAAACAAGGTAATGCGAATCTTACTCCCCTTGTAGTGATTCCTTATCTTATCATTTGGTATCAGAGCTTCAAACTCAAGATCGGATATATGTTTCCTTTGCGTTTTTTTTTTTCTCAATTTGATTTTTATTTATTTTTATCTTTTTAGTTTTTAATCGACCTCGAGTTTAAAATCAATACAAGAGGAATAAGATTTGGATTACCTTGTTGATCGAGTATCTCAAGGCAAGAACATTGTTTGAGATTCGAACCACTCCACAAGCAAGATCGATCATGTCTAGCTTGAATGATTCTTATTGATCAAATATCTCAAGGCAAGAACACTTGTTTGAGATTCGAATCACTCCACAAGCAAGATTGATCATGTCGAGCTTGAATGATTCTACGTGCAACCTAAACTACATAGAATTGCAAAGAAACTTAGCCATTGGCTAAAGAAAAGCACAAATGTTTCTTTTACTACATTTTCCAAGTCTACTTACAAATCCAACATACATGTCTTTACATACCCTAAAAAATGAAACTATTAAAGGCATTCCAAGAGTTAACATTGATGCTTAATGGCCATAATTAGCCATTAGATAATTGTAACCTAAACTAAATAAAAAGTCATAAAATACAATAACTCTAAATTACTCTAAATTGTAACCCACCCAAAATTTATAACAATCAAACTTCATTCTTCTTCAATGTGAAATAAATTAAAACATCTTTTGATAATCTTGACAACCTTTTCTTCACATCTTATTGAAGTATATTGTATGATTGATGTCTCTTGGTTCATATCATTCTCCACTTCTTCAAGAGGATTCGTCCTCGAATCTATTTGTGAAACTTTGCTGCAAAAAATAAGTTATGAAATACAAATGACCTCACAACACTCTCTCACGTGTATACACTCAAGAAATTTTAGACCACTCTATTTGCACTCATTTATACAAATGAAGCTCTCATTCTCACCTCTCAAAATTTTCAATAGAGCAAGATTCGATTTTAAACTCGGGGTCGATTAAAAACTAAAAAGATAAAAATAAATAAAAATCAAATTGAGAAAGAAAAAAAACGCAAAGGAAACATATATCTGATCTTGAACCTGAAGCTCTGATACCAAATGATAAGATAAGGAATCACTACAAGGGGAGTAAGATTCAGATTTCCTTGTTGATCGAATATCTCAAGGCAAGAGCATTGTTTGAGATTCAAATCACTCCACAAGCAAGATTGATCATGTCTAGCTTGAATGATTCTTGTTGATCAAATATCTCAAAGCAAGAATACTTGATTGAGATTCGAATCACTCCACAAACAAGATTGATCATGTCAAGCTTGAATGATTCTACATGCAACTTAAACTACATAGAATTGCAAATAAACTTAGCCATTGGCTTAAGAACGCACAAATGCTTATTTTACTATATTTTTCAAGTCCGCTTACAAATACAACATACATGGCTTTATATAGCCTCAAAATGAAACTATTAAAGGCATTCCAAAAGTTGTAACATTCATACTTAATGACCATAATAAGTCATTATGTAAATGTAACCTAAAGTAAATAAAATGTCTTAAAATACAATAACTCTAAATTACTCTAAATTGTAACCCACCTAAAATTTGTAACAATCAAACTTCATTCTTCTTCAATGTGGCATGAATTGAAACATCTTTTGATAATTTTAACAACCTTTTCTTCACATGTTAATTGAAGCATATGTTATGATTGATGTCTCTTGGTTCATATCAAGTTGTGAGTGCTCCAAATTGTAAATCTACTATTTGAAAGAGTTGTGGTGTGTTACTATCAAATTCAAATACTTTGTGCAGTGAAAAGGATTGAGTTTGCTCTTGAACTTGTAAAAAGAGCGGTGTAGCGGTTTGGCTCTAATCCGTGGAAAAAGTCGAGAAAGTTGTTTATTCAAATTCTCAAGAGGCGCTTGGGGAGTGGAGTAGGTCGAGTTTGACCGAACCACTATAAAACTACGGTGTCATCTTTCCTAATTCTTTCCTATTTAATTTCAAAATTATTATTGTGATTTATTGTATGTTCTAATTGATTGTTGTTTTGACTTCAATTATTTTGTTCCAGTAATTATCATCTTCTACTTATTTGTAAAAAGTTTCATAAAAAATTAATCACGTTTAAACACTTTTATGTTAAAACCCTATTCACCCATCTAGGGTTGCCATACCAATCCAACAATAGAAAATAAGGTTAGAATCAATAAATTTTAGTTAGCAGATCCATAAATCTATTAGATAGTAGCCAAACAATGTATTAAAATTAGCCAATAATATCGGTTTACTGAAAATAAATATAGAATTAAAGTAATATCTTATTTACAGAATTAAAAATGTTTACAGAATTGAAAATCTATTTAAATGAAAATAATTACAAAGGGGAGGAGGAGGGAAGATTGAAGGAAGATTTCTGGAACAGAATTGAAAAATAAAACAGGAAATATCAGAGTGCATGAAACTCCATTAAATTTTGTTTAACACAAAATATCAGAATTTTAACAATGTAAATTAGAGAAATAATTTTGTAACGACCCTAAATTTTACCTATTTAATCTAAGGTTATTACTATACATTGAAATGCGGAATATACATTAAATGAGCCATGTTTATAAATGCGACTTACACTCGCCTTTTAGTACCTCGTGAAAGAGAAAATGATTACAAGGAAAAAAAAGGAAAAAAAAAAAGGAAAAGAACATTATTGAAATAAAGGAAAAGGAACAATACCGGAATGGATGTCTTTTACTACCCTATGGTTTATTATGCAAATAAAATTGAACCTATACTAACCTATACTAATGTTGCAAACCGAATTCAACCTAGACTATGAAATGGAAAGAAAAAAAAAACAACTACCCTATGCATGTGCCACAGTCTCGGGGTGTACGATGCCGCCGTCGATGTCACATGGGTGCCTTGCCCTTATCTGAAAAAGTAAAGTAGCACGAGGCTTGAGTATTTCTAGAATACTGAGTAAGTGACCCCCTATCCGAGTTATGCAACAATCACACGCAATGAAATGATGGGACCTATCGTTTCGTTTCGTTTCGTTTCGTTTTCCCTACGGTGTTGTCCTAACGGGTAATCGTGGACGTGTACCATATACTCTACAGACAGCCCATACGTGCGAGTATGGGCTCACCAGCTAGTTCGCACACCGCTGGGCCACTTTCCTTATCCGGTGGGCATACTCTAGGAGCCCCTTATGCCGGGACCCGTTAAAACTAGTAACCGTCATGGCAGCGCTATGCAAAGCATAACGATCGTTGCCCTGCCATTGGATGTACCCGTCCGTACCCTCGTGATGGGATAGGGGTATTCCCCGAGATGCATGAACACACAATATGCATGAGGTCCCCACTAGTCCTACATTTAACCTTAGTGAACATAACCCCTTGTCACGTTTCATGCTTACATGTCATTCTCATTTTCATTTCTTTACGTATCATACATAGTCTTATCGGGGTTATGTTTTCATGCAGTTTACCATATTTCATGTCATACAATTCATGCTGTTTACATTCAAATATTCCGTACAATCATGCCATTATCATTCAGGAACCACACATCGCCACATGCATATCATATCACATCAAACAAAACAGCATACATAGCATACATTCACGTTCACATGAGTTCGTACTTAAGCACATTAACCTGGCATACAATTCAATGACACGTGCAAATCCACGGGCATGTGCCAACATACAACAATTAATGCGTAACCTACGACGGGTGAGCCACTTACCTAGTTAGCTTAAGTCCGTCACGTATTATTCTTAATGAAAGTTTGATTCCGTCCTTTGAAATCCAAGTCAACCTATGTGAGCCCATGACATCAGTTTCAAGTTTGAACTCTATAAAATTATTTGTCTAATTTACATGTTAAAATTTTGATATTTCCTATTAGACAAAATTTAATGAGTTTCATACCCTCTAATATTTACTGTTTTATTTTTAAATTCTATTCAACAAATCTTCCCTTCTCCCTCTTTCTAATTATAAATAGATTTTAATTTCCGTAAACATTTTGAATTCTGTAAATAAGATATTCCTCTAATTCTATATTTATTTTCATTATGTTGGCCAATTTTAATAGATTGTTTGGCTACTATCTTACCATTTATGGATCTACTAACTAAAATTTTATTGATTCTAACCTTATTTCACTTTGAATGCTAACAACAAATCTAATTAATTGAATATGGGATCTGATTATTACATGATCTAGTAAAACATGAAAGAAGATTTGATCCTAAATTGATTTCTTATAACCATAATTGTAAAGGAAAAAGGAAATATGAGATAGGATTTTACCGTAATAACAAACCAAAATCTCTCCAAACAAATCTGGAACATATCCTTGTTGAAACACCATTTTACTTTTTCCTATGACATTTTTTTCTGTTTGTTTTTTTTTTTTTTTTTTTTTTTTTTTTTTTTCTGAACTGTGATATGGTGGGGTTGAGGAAAGAGAATGCGGTTTGGACGAGAG
Organism: Cucurbita pepo subsp. pepo; assembly: GCF_057944985.1. NCBI lineage: Eukaryota > Viridiplantae > Streptophyta > Magnoliopsida > Cucurbitales > Cucurbitaceae > Cucurbita > Cucurbita pepo. Next base: position 10,491,762 of record NC_141800.1, on the reverse strand, counting down.
GTTAGTGAAGAGAGGTGGGTAAATTTTATTATTATTTTTATTTTTAAGTAATCCTTCTTAGTTATTTAATTATGAATTATTATTATTTTTATTATTTTGACGTATATATATATATTTTTATAATTATTTTCATTTGTTTATTTCTTATTATTGTTATTATTTTTTTTTCTTTTGTTAGACTATTACATTACCTACCCCTAAAAAGAACTTTCGTCCTCAAAAGTCTCGAACTCGTGGATCTACTCGGGATATTTTTCCTTTATTTCCTCCTCTCGTTCCCACGTAGCTTCCTCGATTTGGTGGTTATGCCACAATACCTTAACGAAACCTATATTTCTATTACGTAAGGCTTTCACTTCTCGGGCTAGGATTTTAATCGGTTTCTCCTGATAACTTAAATTTTCCTCGATTTTGAGAGGTTTGTAGTCTAGTACGTGCGTAGGGTCTGCAATATAATTCCTTAACATGGACACATGAAATACATCATGTACGCTTGAAAGCGAAGGTGGTAAAGCTAGTTTGTAAGCTACCGAACCTACTCCTTCTAAAATTTCGAACGGTCCAATAAATCGGGGGCTTAGCTTCCCCTTTCGTCCAAATCTTAGAATGCCTTTCATAGGAGCTACTTTTAGGAAGTATTGGGTCCCCCTCTTCGAACTCTAAATTCCTACGCCTAACGTCAGCGTAGCTCTTTTGCCTACTCTGTGCGGTACGCATTCTTACTCTAATTTTCTGTACTGCCTCGTTGGTGATGCAGACCAGCTCGGGTCCTACAAGTTCTCATTCTCCTACTCCGTCCCAGCACAATGGGGATCTACATCGTTTTCCATACAACGCTTCAAAGGGTGCCATCCCGATGGTTGCTTGGAAGCTGTTGTTGTAAGAGAATTCCATTAAGTGCAGTTTAGTGTCCCAACAACTTGTGAAATCCATAACGCATGCCCGAAGCATGTCTTCCAGGATTTGGTTTAATCGTTTCGTTTGGCCATCCATTTGTGGGTGGAATGTGGTGCTAAAGTCGAGGTGGGTACCCATCGCTTTTTGGAGTCTGCGCCAAAAGGCCGACGTAAAACGAGGGTCCCGATCTGACACAATTGACACCGATACTCCACGCAACCTCACAATTTCTTTAACATACAGTTGGGCCCAATTGTCTACTGTATAAATTGCCTTACCCGGTAGGAAGTGAGCCGACTTTGTCGGACGATCTACAACCACCAAGATTACCTATAGCCCTTTAATGTTTTGGGTAGGTCTACTATGAAATCCATGGCAATGTTTTCCCATTTCCATTCCGGTATACTTAGAGGTTGTAGGTTGTAGTAGCCCGGCGGTTGTCTGCCTAGGGGCTTTTACTTGTTGGCACACCAGACACTCACTCACGTACTCCGCGATATCCTTTTTCATACTTCGCCACCAGAAATGTTGTTTCAAGTATTGATACATCTTTGTTCCACCTGGATGTATCGAGAAGGGTGAGTTATGTGCCTCAGTTAGATTTCATTCTCTATTTCGCTCATGGGTGGGAGACATAAACGTCCTGGACATAATAATCCGTCATCTGTTTACTTAGAGAATCCGTCCAATGGGCCTACTTTCAATTTGTCTAGGATTTGCTTAGGCTTGGATCCCCACGTTGTGAGTCTATGATCTTTTGTCTAAGCGTGGGACGCACTGTCAGTCGGGCTATTTGGGCTGCCACTTCTTCGGTTACTACCGCTATGTCAGCTCGTTCAAAATCAGTTCGCACACGTGGCTCCCTTGTGAGGGTCGACGAGTGTACTGCTTTTTGACTCAAGTGTATCAGTGACTACGTTTGCTTTTCCAGGGTGGTACTGGATATCTATGTCGTAATCTTTTACCAGCTCTAACCATCTATGTTGCCTCATGTTCAATTCTTTTTGTGTAAACAAGTATTTTAGGCTTTTATGGTCCATAAAGATTTGGGTCTTTTCGCCATATAGGTAGTGTCGCCAAATTTTTAACGCGAACACCACCACTGCCAGCTCAAAATTGTTGGGTTTTATGTTCTAAAACTCATAGTTTGTAAACAAAAACATATTCTATTTTCAATAAAGTTATTATTGTTGTTTATTAAGTAAAGATTATTATTGAATAAAGTGAACTTTACGATCATTAATATAAATCCAATAAACTAAGAACACTCTGGCTATAGTATGATTACTTGAACCATATGTAGAGACATAAGAGTGGATCAAGTTCAAGTATATAGTCAAAATGATCTATAGTATAAGGATAAGGCTGAGTACCTTATTCTGGGGACACTATGGATGCGGCCCACTTTTGTATATGATATAAACAATGTGATCACTAAATTGTACATGTGGAGACATGTGAGTGGGGGCATCCTATGCAATGAGTATTGCATAAGTCGAACCATGAAGAAAACCACTCTCACTTTATAATGTCGATTACTGTTGAGACTGATTTTCTTTTCATTCGATAACCTAGGTAACTCGGTTTTAATCTTGAGCTAACCATGAACTCCTATTTATTCGGAATTATCCTTAGATTTGCATGGGTGAGAGTGGCTCTAGTTCGCCGACTCAATAGGCCTCCCATTTCAGGGGGTAAGACTGGGTGAATGGCTGGGGACGTGGGGTGCAAGATGGAATTCACTCCTACCCACTTTTAGGGATAGAAGAAAGGTAGTTCCCTTTAGCACTGACTCCAGGTCTTGAACAAGGGGCCCCACCCTCTCATTGGCCTGAGAGGGATTCGGTTTACTGGTTGGACAACAAACCAATTGTTCATTAGAGGATCAGTGAGACATAAGGAACAAGAAGTAACTTTAGGGGTAAAACAGTAAATTGACCCAGATCTAGTTACGAACAACCTGTGAAGGATCGACTTACTAATCATGGTTATATCAAATGGACAGAAATATATCTATAGTGAGGGGAGTGCAACTACTAGGCTATAGTGGAGTGTCCTAGTAGTTAACGAATGTTGGTTAACAAGGTTAATGAGTTTAGCCGGTTAATCTTGGATCGTTGGAGCCCATGATCTATAGGTCCATTAGGTCCCTCTGCTAGCTCATGTTGGACTAAACCATAGAACAGTGTGACGAGTGAGTTCGAAGGGTTCGAATTCAAATTAGGGAATATGCGCTACATATATACGATATATTTAACCGCATTTTTGTTTTATTTACGAATTAAACAAAAGGAGAGAATATGAGATATTTAAATAAGATTTAAATATCTTAATCAATTATGTGTCAGAATTGATTGGGATTGACATTTGAATTAATATTAAATATTAATTAAATAGTTTAATTAATCATTTAATGTTACTTTAATTTGAAATTCATTATTCAAATTAATTGTTGAATTAAAATGAAGAAAGTTAAAATGTTGACTTCATTTAATGGAAAAATCCATGTTAGTGGAATTTTGAGTGTCAAAATTTGGTTAACTCAAACATGCATGCTTGCCACATAATCCCAAACATTTGAGTGGAATTTCAAGTGTCAAAATTTGGTGATCTCAAATTTGCATGAACATGCAAACATGACTCTTTAAATAGAGTGATCATGGTACATGGAAGGTCTTCTTCTTTTTGGTGAAAAACCTTGAGAAAAACCTCTCACAAACACTCTCTTCACATATACAAAATCCCTCCCAAGTTTAGTCACTCACCGGATTCCACAATCCCGTTCTAAGGCCGGAGGATAGTGGAGAAGACACTAGTGATGGTTCGAAACCAGTTCGTGAGGAAAAAGGAGTTTGAACTACAAAAGGTTAGTATCTAAACTCATTAAGTTTTAATACTTATGAACATGCTAGTTATTTACAATAATTGATGTTCTAAAAATGCCTAAGATCCAAATTGCTTCCGCATGTGTTATATTAACACCATCACAAATTATATGTAGGATAGTTTTTCTCGTTATCCTTTAGTTGGCGTGACGCATACGCAACAACCTTGCCATGTTGTATCAGTACACAACCTAACCCTTTTTTGGATGCATCACTGTAAATCACGTATCCCATAGAACTCTCTAGAACTGTGAGCATTGGGGCGGATACTAGTCTTTGTTTTAGCTCTTGAAAGCTGGCCTCACAAGTATCATCCCAAACGAAAGGTACACTTTTTTTTGTCAATTGGGTGAGAGGCGTGGCTATTCTAGCAAAGTCCTGGACAAACCTTCGATAGTAACCCGCCAATCCCAAGAAACTTCGTATCTCGGTGACCGTTGTTGGGCGTTTCCACTTCGTGACAGCTTCTATCTTATTGGGGTCCACGAAAATTCTGTCTTTAGACACTACGTGTCCCAGAAACGAAACCTGTCGTACCCAAAATTCGCATTTGGAGAATTTGGCATACAACTTGTTCTCCCTTAGGATAGCTAAGGCTTTGCGAAGGTGCTCTTGGTGTTCTAGGTCCGTTTTCGAGTATATCAAGATGTCGTCTATGAACACGATCACAAACGAGTCTAAGCACTCTTTAAATACTCGGTTCATTAGTTCCATAAATATCGCTGGGGCATTGGTGAGACCAAAAGACATCACCACAAACTTGTAGTGGTCATATCTGGTTCGAAAGGCTGTTTTCGATATGTCTTCATTTTTAATCTTAATTTGATGATATCCTGATCGAAGATCTATTTTAGAAAACACTATCACCTCTCGCAGTTGGTCAAATAGGTCCTCGATACGGGGTAACGGGTATTTGTTCTTTACCATCCTCTTGTTCAATTCCCTATAATCAATGCATAAACGCATTGAGTCGTCTTTCTTTTTTACAAACAACACTGGCGCACCCCAAGGGAACACGCTAGGTTGAATGAAGCCTTTATCTAATAGGTCTTGCAGTTGTGATTTAAGTTCTTTTAGTTCTGCTGGTGCCATGCGGTACGGGGCCTTAAAGATGAGTCCCATTCCTGGTTCCAGTTCTATTCCAAAGTCTACCTCTCGCGATGGAGGGATCCCCGGGAGGTCCTCCGCGAAGACATCCATAAAAATTCGTTTACTATGGATACTGTATCTATTGGTTTTTCCTTTCCTTTTGTATTTACTGCACAGGCTAGAAATGCCCACCCCCTTGTTGTACCAAGCGTCTCGCTTTCATCATCAATGTTATTTTTGGGGTGGTACCTGTGGAGGTTCCTTTAAACTTAAAGGTAATTCCGTTGGGAAGTGTGAATATCACCTCTTTCTTATGGCAGTCTATGCTAGCAAAGTTTTCGGCTAGCCAGTCCATTTCTAGTATGACGTCAAAGTTCGTCATATCTACTACCTTTAAGTCTACGTGGATGGTTTGTCCAGCTATTACCACTTGTCCGTCCTTTACTCTATTTTTCGTAACTAAGTCTACCCCTACTGGGGTACCAACCGACAATACATGCGTTAAGGGTTCTACTACGAACCCTGCTTGTTTAACAAATGGTAAAGCAACAAAGGAATGGGTAGAACCAGAATCAAACAATGTCAACGCAAAGTGTCCTAGTATAGAAAGCCTACCTGTCACCATAGTGCCAGATGTTCCCGCCTCTTTACTAGTCATTGCATATGCCCTAGTCTGTGGACGAGTTTGTATGGTGGGCTCTCGGATGATCGGTCCTCTAAGGGGTTCCCTTGGATTTCTTGAGCTCCTTGTAGGGCAAGTTCTGACCACATGACCTACATGACCACAGATATAACACATACCTGAGCCCGCCAAACATCTCCCAACATGTTGTTTTCCACAGTTACGGCACAGGGGTTTCTCCATTGCTAGGTATCGGGCTATTGGGGGTGGAACAGGTGGCCTACTCTGATGTCAAGGTCTTTGGAGTGGTGGTTGGAATTCTGTGGTTTCGACCTCGACAGGGCGTTTCCTCCCTGTGACAATCATTGGCTCCATTTTCTTTTCCTCTAGGGCCTTGGCCGTCCTTAGGGCCTCTTCATAGGTTTTTGGGTTAAAGGCCTCTAACATGCGGCGAGTCTTCGAGTTCAATCCCAACATAAATTTTTCTGTCTGTTTCTCTTCAGTGTTAGCTAATGACGGTGCAAACCTTCTCAATCTCATGAAGTTCTGATCATACTGATCCATCGTGCGATCACCTTTGGTTAAGTGGTTATACGGGTTTCCTTTGGATAATAATATTTCATAAAGGCTTCCTTAAAGGTTGCCCACGTTGTAATTCCCCTGCCCGGGTTGATGCTCTGTTTATTATCCGACCACCACACTTCTGCATCTTTTTGTAACACATATGTCGCACACGCCACCTTGTGTTCATCAAGGCATTTCATTGATTCAAAGGTCGTTTCCATGTTTGCGATCCACATCTGAGCCGCTGTGGGATATTCCTTTAAATCGACAAAAGGACGGTCGTCTGAAATCTTTTAACCAATTCGCACCCCTATCCGGATGCGGGTTGTTGACCGGTTGTATAGCTACCGCCTCCACCAGTTGTGGGGCCGCCGCGTTGGCTGGTTGCGTGGCCATTGCCGCGACTCGTTGTGTAGCCAACAACATGGCCTTTTGTGTGTCTAACATGGTTTGCATAGTTTTTTGGAGGGATTCCAACATTAACTTTGTGGCGGGATCTAACCCGGCCTGTGGTGCAGCTTGAGGGGGCGGTGCGTATTCAGGAGGGGGTACAGCTTGTGGGGGAGGTGCATATTCAGGAGGTGGTACGGTTTGTGGGGGAGGTGCGTATTCAGGAGATGGTACAAATGCATATGGTCCGATAGTTGACCCCTCTTGGGAAGAGGTTCTATCGGCTTCTCCTCTTCCCCCTCTCCTAATGGGAGGTCGTCCTCTCCCTCTCCTACCTCTTCTACGTATTCTGTGCGGTATGGTTCTAGAAACCAAGAAAAGGATTCTAGCTAAGTTTATGATTTACATATAACATTCCCTACATCATACCATATAATTCATATAAAAAAAAAAACATAAATATCATAACATAAGACATGCATTACATCTGATCACATCAATACCTTTTCATACATTATCATGTCATGCATAATTTAAAGCCAACCACATTAAATATAACCAAAAGATCATACATCCCTCATACTACATAAGGTATACCTGGCAACGACGAGGCACCGGTAATTGGACCGTGGAACATGCCAAGCCTACTTTGTAGGCTAGTCTACAAGATCTATAACCTAGAGCACTGATACCAACTGTAACGACCTAAATTTTACCTATTTAATCTAAGGTCATTACTATACCTTGAAATTCATAATATACATTAAATGGGTCCTGTTCATAAATGCGACTTACACTCACCTTTTATTACCTCGTGGAAGAGAAAATGATTACAAGGAAAAAAAAGGAAAAGAACATTATTGAAATAAAGGAAAAGGAACAAAACCGAAATGAATGTCTTATACTACCCTATGGTTTATTATGCAAATACCAACCTATACTAACCTATACAAATGTTACAAACCGAATTCAACCTAGACTATGAAATGGAAAAAAAAAAACAACTACCCTATGCATGTGCCATGGTCCCGGGGTGTACGATGCCGCCGTCAATGTCACATGGGTGCCTTGCCCTTATCTGAAAAAGTAAAGTAGCACGAGGCTTGAGTATTTCTAGAATACTCAGTAAGTGACCCCCTATCGGGGTTATGCAACAATCACACGCAATGAAATGATGGGACCTATCGTTTCGTTTCGTTTTCCCTACGGTACTGTCCTAACGGGTAATCGTGGACGTGTACCATATACTCTACAGACAGCCCATACGTGCGAGTATGGGCTCACCAACTAGTTCGCACATCGCTGGGCCACTTTACTTATCCGGTGGGCATACTCTGGGAGCCCCTTATGCCGGGACCCGTTAAAACTAGTAACCGTCACGGCAGCGCTATGCAAAGCATAACGATCGTTGCCCTGCCATTGGATGTACGTGTCCGTACCCTCGTAATGGGATAGGGGTATTCCCCGAGATGCATGAACACACAATATGCATGAGGTACCCACTAGTCCTACATTTAACATTAATGAACATAACCCCGTGTCACGTTTCATGCTTACATGTCATTCTCATTTTCATTTCTTTACGTATCATACATATTCCTATCGGGGTTATGTTTCCATGCAGTTTACCGTATTTCATGTCATACAATTCATGCTGTTTACATTCAAATATTCCGTACAATCATGCCATAATCATTCAGGAACCACACATCGTCACATGCATATCATATCACATCAAACAAAACAGCATACATAGCATACATTCACGTTCACATGAGTTCGTACTTAAGCACATTAAACTGACATACAATTCAATGACACGTGCAAATCCACGGGCACGTGCCAACATACAACAATTAATGCGTAACCTACAATGGGTGAGTCACTTACCTGGTTAGCTTAAGTCGTTGTCACGTATTATCCTTAATGAAAGTTCGATTCCGTCCTTTAAAATCCAAGTCAGCCTAAGTGAGCTCATGACATTAGTTTCAAGTTTGAACTCTATAAAATTATTTCTCTAACTTACATGTTAAAATTCTGAAATTTCCGGTTAGACAAAATTTAATGGAGTTTCATATCCTCTAATATTTACTGTTTTATTCTTAAATTATGTTCAACAAATCTTCCCTTCTCCGTTTGTAATTATTTTTCTTCTGTAAATATATTTTAAGTTCTGTAAACATTTTCAATTCTGTAAATAAGATATTCCTCTAATTCTATATTTATTTTCATTTCTGTTGGCCAATTTTAATAGATTGATTGGCTACTATCTTACTAGATCTCCCAACTAAAACTTTATTGATTCTAACCTTATTTTCCTATAACTTCCAATGCTAACAAAAAAAATCTAATTAATTCAATATGTGATTGATTATTACATGATCTAGTAAAATATGAAACAAGATTTGATCCTAAATTGATTTCTTATAACAATAACGGTAATGGAAAAAGGAAATCTGAGATAGAATTTGACCGTAATAACAGACCAAAATCTGTCCATGCAGATCTGCATCGTATATTGTTGAAACACCATTTTACTTTTTCGGAAAATTGACATTTTTTTGTGTTTATTTTTGTTCGATGAAATGTGATAGGGTGGGGTTGAGGAAAGAGAATGTCGTTGGGGAGAGGTTAGTGGAGAGAGGGGGGTAAATTTTATTTTATTTTTATTTTTTAAGTAATTGTTTTAGTTATTTAATTATGAATTATTATTATTATTATTATTATTATTATTATCATCATCTTCAGGTATATATTTTTTTTATAATTATTTTTATTTGTTTATTTATTTTTTCTTTTTTTTGGGCTATTACAAATTTTATAGAATTCAAACTTGAGACTGGTCCCACATTAGTTGGGGAGGAGAACAAACCACTGTTTATGTTTATAAGGGTGTGGAAAAACCTTCCCCTAGTAAACGCGTTTTAAAGCCTTGAGGGGAAGCCCGAAAGGGAAAGCCCAAAGAGGGGGAAGCCCAAAAGGGAAAGCCCAAAGAGGACAATATCTGCTAGTGGTGGATCTGGGTCGTTACATTCTTGTTCTAGTACGGAGGGCGAACACAAGGCGGTTGCTTATGCCACTGCCGAATTAATCTGGATCCAAGTCCTCTTGCGTGAGCTCGGGATGTCGCAAGCACGAGCGCCGAGCCTGTGGTGTGAAAACATTAGTGCCACCTATCTGTCCTCCAATCCAATCTTTCATCGATTGAGGTTGATTATTACTTCGTTCGTGAAGGAGTATTAGGCGCAATCTGAACTTAGTAGTACATCGTCCAGATAAGATAATCTATTGATTTACGCCCATTCAACCTAACAACACCATTAATATATAATCATAAGGAAGAGTATTTATTAAAGCACTAGGTTGCTCGTCTTAATTTTTGTAGGAAACAACAAACTATTTAATTTGATATAATTGGGGGGCATTTCATGAATCGAACTCAAGATTTTAAATTTATCCACAAGACCAAATGCTCTAGTAGTGGATCAATCATTTTTAGTTTCTAGTCCATGTGTTTTGTGTAACTCATGATTTGAAATTTATCCACGTTTTTTTTTTTTTCTTTAGAACCTACTATTATTGTCACGTTAATTTTACATTGTCCATCACATAGTAGAATTTGTTCTTCAAATCAATTGGATGTACTTCAATTAATATTATTAAAAAATATTGACATAAATAAAGTTCTTTGTACTTCAATTAATATTATTAAGAAATATTGACATAAATAAAGTTCGCTACTTTGTATGTTTGAGATGATGAATGACCTAGCTAAAATTTGTTTGGTTGAAGCTTACCACTAAAGTATATGCATTCCTTTATGATAAATATGGAAACAATATGTTTAAATTTTAAGTAAAATTTCATCACAGACTAAGTTTTTGAAAACCACTTTTATTTGATATATATTTTTTAATATTTTAATATTTTAATATTTTAATTTTTAATTTTAGTTTTCAAAACTAGTACGTTAAAACTACATCTTTGCTACCATTTAACAATATTTATATTGTAAAATGAGATTAACTTCTTTTATCTTTATGTAGTTTCTGTTTTATTACTACGTTTACTGCTATCTCATGTTTAAAAAAAAAAATGTGCTAGTAAACATAATTTCTCTTTTATTGTTATATATACTTACTCCATTTGTATTTACTTCATTTTATACAAGAGTCTATGGTAATTACTAAACCCATGTGCTTAATACATTCCCTGAAAAACCAACTTATTTGTATTAGGATAAATACATTCCCTACAAAAACCAACTTGTTTGTATTAGGATAAATTACCATGAATAGGAAGAGAAGAAACACAGAAAATAAGTAGAAGGTTGAGAATTTCACTCAACCACACAATCGAACTTGAAAGACTGAATGGCTCAGATGCAATTCTACCCCAACAATTGCTTGAAACTTAGAAATAATAGAGATGATGCTCGGATTTTTAAGGGAAACTTCTCAACTTGAGAGATCAATTTCATTCCTCTCAAATCTGATTTTTACATAATAATTTGTGGATATTTATAGCCTTCCACACGAGAAGTTAGTGGCCTATATTTAAATATTCACTTATAAAGCTCAAAATGGTCCTTCCTCAGTCGAATAAACTTGTAACACATGGAATGAGAGTTGAACCAAGCCTATTCAATTTTATACATGAAGAGTGAATGCTTGTTGAATCTTCTTGGCTGGTCCAGTTGGAACATTTGGAACACCGTGATCCTTATCATCTTCCTCGTCTTCAAAAGAATTCGTCCTCGAATAAGAAAAAGCATCACCTACATCAAAAGGACTCGAGTCAGCAACATTGAAAGTAGAATGTGCTGAAAATTCTCCAGGAAGATCATTTTATTTGCGTTGTTATTAATTATTTGAAGGACTTGATAAGGGTCATCCCCTCTTGGATGTAACTTTGTCTTCCTTGAGATGGTTATCGCTCCTCGTGAAAATGTATCCAAACCCAGTTATCGAGTTGAAAAATGATTTCCTTCCATCCTTTGTTAATTCTTGAAGCAACTTTAAAATTTTGTTTCTTAATTGTCTCCTTCATCTCTTTATGCAATGTTTTGATAGACCTTACTTGTTGTTGCTTTATTCACAAAAATATTTAATTGGTGAGGTAACTTTCTGTTTCTCAATTGTCTCCTTTCACCTCATGCAATGAGCTTGTAATAGCCCAAACAAATAATAATAAAAATAAATAAACAAATAAAAATAATTATAAAAGATATATACGTCAAAATAATAATAATAATAATAATTCATAAATAAATAAAAATAAAAATAAAATTTACCCACTCCCTCCACTCAAATTTCTTTCCTATTTTACTAGTCCTTTACTAATCAAATCCCATATTCAATTAATTATATTTTTTTGTTAGCATGGGAAGTTAGAGGAAATAAGGTTAGAATCAATCAAATTTTATTTGGCAGATCCATAGAAATCTGCAAGATAGACAAATAATCGATTAAAATTGGCTAATAATATCTATTTATAGAAAAATAAATATAGAGTAATATCTTATTTACTAAATTGAAAATCTATTTAGAGAATGAAAATAATTACAAATAGGGAGGAGGGAAGATTAGGGAAGATTAGGGAAGATTGAGGGAAGATTTGTGGAATGAATTTAAAAATAAAACAGTAAATATGAGAGGGCATGAAACTCCATTAAATTTTGTCTAACACGAAATATCATAATTTTAACCATGTAATTAGAGAAATAATTTTATAGAGTTCAAACTTGAAACTGATGTCATGGGCTCACATAGGTTGACTTGGATTTCAAAGAACGGAATCGAACTTTCATTAAGAATATATACGTGACGACTTATGCTAACTAGGTAAGTGACCTTACTATCGGCATGGTTATATTTGATGTTGACATGTGCCCTGTAGTTTTTCACGTGTCATATATATTGATATGTGTGAATTGTTTGTGGATCGATATGCTTCCTATATGTTATGTATATGTTATAATATGTGAATTGTATGATAATAATTACGGTACGATGTGTTCAAGGATATGTTTGAGATAGGATACAAGAATGATGCACAAAACGAAATGTAACGATAGGAGTAAAATACGTTCATGAAACGTTAAGGTTAGGTTGCATACCGGAGTGATATGGATAAGAGAGATTGATGGAAGAATACGGTTAGGTTACGGGTAGAAAGGGATAGGTTTGTGATAGATTGATAGAACGATAGCGTTAGGTTAAGTTCTTGTGATGAGATGACTAAGGTACGTTCACATAATGATATGTCTGTGATAGGTATAAGAACGTTAAGGCTATGATAAGTTAGAGAACAATATGACTACGAAGTGTTTACGTTATGACTTGTTTATGATGTGATACATTGTGATGCAATATGTCATGGTATGATGTGTATATGATGAAATGATATGTTAAAAGCATAGAATGTTACGTTAGGTCTCTTAAATTGTGTGTATACAGCATCATATGAATGACTTGAAATTACGATAAATGGCATGAAATATAACCTCGTTAGAATTATGTATGATTTGAGAACCGAAGAATGAGAAACGATATGACATGAATAATGAACGATATCTGAAACAATATGAAAAATGATATGATATGTACACAATGCTAGCGGGGTTATATTAAAGGATAATAGAAAAGTTTTGGGACCTCATGCATTATGTGTGCTCATGCATTTGGGGGATACCCCTAACCCATCACGAGGGTACGGACGCATACATCCAATGGCAGGACAAACGATCGTTATGCTTTGCATAGCGCTTCCGTGACGGTTACTAGTTCTAGTGGGTGTCCGGCCTAAGGGGCTCCCAGAGTATGTTCACCGAATAAGGAAAGTGGCCCAGTGGTTTGCGAACTAGCTTGTGAGCCCATACTCGCACGTATGAGCTGTGTGTAGAGTATATGGTACACGTCCAAAATTACCCGTTAGGACAGCACCGTAGGGAAAACGGAATGAAAGATAGGACCCATCGTCTCATTGCATGTGATTGTTGCATTTAACCCCAATAGTGGGGTCACTTACTGAGTATTTCTTTAAATACTCAAGCCATGTGCTACAAAATTTTTCAAGTTAAGACAAGACATTCCTGTACGGCTAACGACGACATCACAACTCGAGACCATGACACATGCATAGGATAGTGGTATTTATTTTCTTAGACTTAGACTTAGACATCACAACGCTTATTTATTTTATTTAGTCTTTTGTTCTGTCGTTTTAAAGAGGTTTTTGAAACACGTAAGTCCATGGCTGTGTTTTAAGATAAAGGTTATGTATTATGGAATTAAAATGAAGTCTTCCGCAATGTTTATGGTACGTACACAGTAACGACCTTAAATTAAGTAGAAAATTTTGGGTAGTTTTGATCAGATCTGCCTTACTTGTGGTTGCTTTACTCACACAAATATTAGAATGAATAGGAAGCAAATCAAGAGGCGTAAGTGGATTAAATCCATAAATATCTTCAAGGAGAGAACAATGAGTGGTACTGTGATGTCCCACATTGGTTGGGGAGAACAAATCACCCTTTACAAGGGTGTGGAAACCTTCCCCTAGCAGACGCGTTTTAAAGCCTTGAGGGGAAGCCCGAAAGGGAAAGCCCAAAGAGGACAATATCTGCTAGCGGTGGATCTGGGTCGTTACAAATGGTATCAGAGCCAGTCACTGGACGATGTGCCGGCCTTCTCGCTGTTCCCCGAAGGGGGGTAGACACGAGGCGGTGTGCCAGTAAGGATGCTGGACCCCAAAGGGGGGTGGATTTGGGGGCGGTCCCACATCGATTGGATAAAGGAACGAGTGCCAGCGAGGATGCTGGGCCCCGAAGGAGGGTGGATTGTGATGTCCCACATTAGTTGGGGAGGAGAACAAATCACCCTTTATAAGGGTTTGGAAACCACAAATCACCCTTTATAAGGGTGTGGAAACCTTCCCCTAGCAGACGCGTTTTAAAGCCTTGAGCAATATCTGCTAGCGGTGGATCTGAGTCGTTACAGGTACTATGAATTGCTCTAAAGGAGAACGATACTATGAAGAATTGCTCCATTATATGTCATCTCTACAAATGGCAAACATTCGTCCCAAGACTTAATATATTATTAGAAATAATAGGCAATAATCCAATTTATCCCACACCATACTTTTCAAAAGTGACTTAAAAATTTAAGTATCCCTATCTTTTTTTTCGTGTAGCAAACCACATTTAAAGGCGTATACAATCCATATAAAATATCTATCCCATTAAGGCACCACCATATTACAGAGCATTTAGGAATACAGAGCGGGGTGTTCGAGGTATCGATCCCCATACCAATCGCATGCAAACAAAGCACTCTACCATCTTATCTACGTTCCCACAATTCTTGCATAACAAAACCCAAAACTGGGTGTCATCAATCATAGTGAAAATGAAAAAATATTTATGCTCATTATGTCAAAAATAAGGAAAAAATGAATAGAAATAAAATATTGATAACGAATAGTTTCTTTAGGAGATGCACTCTACCATCTTAGCTACATTCCCACGGTTCTTGCATAACAAAACCCAAAACTGTGAGTCATCAATAATAGTGAAAATGAAAAAAATATTTTTGCTCATTATGTCAAAAATAAGGAAAAATTGAATAGAAATAAAATATTAATAACGACATTATGTCAAAAATAAGGAAAAATTGAATAGAAATAAAATATTAATAACCAATAGTTTTTCAAGAGATGCACTCTACCATCTTAGCTACATCCCCACAATTCTTACATAACAAAACCCAAAACTACACGTCCTCAATAATAGTGAAATTGAAAAAATATTTTTGCTCCTTAGGTAAAAAATAAGGAAAAATTGAATAGAAATAAAATAGTAATGAGTTTCTTCACGAGATGCACTCTACCATCTTTGCTACATCCTCACAATTCTTACATAACAAAACCCAAAATCCTCGTACCTCTCGCATGTAAAGAGTGCACTCAACCATCTTATCTACATCCCCACAATTCTTACATCACAAAACCCTAAACGTCCTGTCATCAATAATAGTGAAAATGAAAAACTCCCTTTGATCAGTATGTCATAAATAAGAAAAAATTGAAAAGTAATAATATATTTTAATAATTGATAGTTTTTCTTTGGAGATGGAGGGTAGCGATCCCCGTACCTCTCGCATGCAAAACAAGATCTCTACCATTTTGATGGTGTTAATATAATACATGGGGAAACACTTTGGATCTTAGGCACTATTAGTACATCAATTATAATAAATTAGCTAGCATGTTCAAAAGCATTAAAACTCAATGAGTTTGAATACTAACCTTTTGTAGTTTAAATTTCTTTTTTTCTCACGAACCGATTTCGAACCACTAGTAGTGTATTCCCTACTATTCTCCGACCTTAGAACGAGATTGTAGAATCTAGTGAGTGACTAAATTTGAAAGGAAATTAGTAGATGTAAAGAGAGAGTTTTGAGAGAATTTCTCAAAGTTTTTCAATAATACTTTCCATGTACCTTCATCACTCTATTTATTGATGTTTACATGTTCATGCAAAATTGAGATTACAAAATTTTGACACTCAAAATTTCACTCACTCAAATTTGTGGGATTATGTGGCAAACATGCAAGTTTGGTTAAACCATATATTGACACACAATATTCCACTAACTCAAACATAGATTTTTCCATTCCGTGAAGTCAACATTTTGACTTTTTTTATTTTAATTCAAGAATTAATTTAAATAATTAATTTCAAATTAAAATAATATTAAATGATTAATTAAACAATCTAATTAAAATGTCAATCCCAATGAATTCCGGCACATAGAATCCCTATTCCTAATTAAAATATTTAAATCTTATTTAAATATCTCTAGTTCTTTTTTTTTTTTTTTTTTTAATTCATAATTAAAACAAAATGTGGTTAAATATATCGTATATATTTAGCGTATATTCCCTAATTTGAATTCGAACACTTCAAACTCACTCATCACACTATTCTAAGGTTTAGTCCGATATGAGCTAGCAGGGGGATCTAATGGACCTATAGATCATGAGCTCCAACGAAACGAGATTAACCGGCTAAACTCATTAACCTTGTTAACAAACATTCGTTAACTACTACTACGACACTCCACTATAGCCTAGTCGTTGCACTCCCCTCACTATAGATACATTTCTATCCATTTGATATAACCATGATTAGTAAGTCCATCCTTCACAGGTTGTTCGTAACTAGAGCTGGGTCAATTTACCGTTTTACCCCTAAAGTTACTTCTTGTTCCTTGAGTCCCACTGATCATTTAATGAACAATTGGCTTGTGGTCCAACCACCAAACCAAATCCCTCTCGGGCCAATGAGAGGGTGGGGCCCCTTTTTCAAGACTTGGAGTAAGTATTTTAGGGAACAACCTCTCTACTATTCCTAAAAGTAGGTAGGAGTGAATTCCATCTTACACTCTATGTCCCCAGCTATTCACCCAGTCTTACCCTGGAATGAGAGGCTTATTGAGTCGGTGAACTCGGGCCACTCTCGCCCATGCAAATCTAAGGATAATTCCGAATAAACAGGAGTTCATAGTTAGCTCAGGATTAAGATCGAGTTACCTAGATCATCGAATGAAAAAATCAGTCTCAACAATAAACGACATTATAAAGTGAGAGTGGTTTTCTTCGTGGTCCGATCTTATGCAATTCTCATTGCATAGGACGCCCCCACTCACATGTCTCCACATGTACAATTTAGTGATCACATTGTTTATATCATATACAAATGTGGGCTGCATCCATAGTGTCCCCAGAATAAGGTACTCAACGTTATCCCTATACTATAGATCATTTTGACTATATACTTGAACTTGATTCACTCTGATGTCTCTACCTATAGTTCAAGTAATCAGAGTGTTCTTAGTTTATTGGATTTAGATTAATGATCATGACATTCACTTTATTCAATAACAATGTTTACTGAATAAACATCAATAATAAATTTATTGAAAACATAATATGTTTTTGTTTACAAACTATGAGTTGTAGGACATAAAACAAAACAAATACAACATATAGGCCCGACGGATTTTTTTGTCTACACCTTGTTCATAGCCGACGGATTTTCGTACATATTTGACAACACCTTCAATAGGCCCGATGTCGTCTTCTCTTTGATGATGTTGAACATCGTGTTTCTGGACAGTGTCAACCAGATCAACCCTAAGCCGTGACGATCCTTAAGTTTCCACTCCTCCGCGGTCATGATATCTGGCTTCACCCCCAAAAGGGGTTTCTAAAGATCTTTCTGATACATATAATCTTCAATCTGCATATTTAGAAACTGATTTCGAATCCATCAAACTTTTAAATTCTTGTCTTTGAACTTTCGATCTTCACAGATCGTGGTGAATCTCGCCTCGCTTTGATATCAATTATTAGGATCACACAACAACGAACACACTCGATTTAAATGAACACAAAGAACATGATAGAGAAAATGTAAGGAGATATATTGACCGAAAGTTTTGTATTAATGACTTCAAGGTATGCAAAGAGAGGATATGAATAATGAGAAATGTACATTTTGAGAGCACTGACTAATGGGTATATATATGATTTCAGTTTATTATATATATAGCTTTAACGGATATAACCGCCTACTATATATAAATAGTCAGCTTTTATATATCTTCATTAGAATTTTAATGCAAATAGTCAGCCTCCATATCCAACATTATAGAGCCCAAATAGTTAGTTTTTCTAGGAGTGTTTAAAGAAAAATAAGCAAATGGAGGCTCGGAATGTTGGAACCCATCAGTTTACTTTCTGTAAACGTTTTAAGTTTCGAATTTAGGACTTTGAGTCCAAAATTCTTCGTCTAGAGATTGATTTATTTAATGGGTCTTATACAACTAGCTGTAGGGTAAGATATGTTTAATGGGTCTTATACAATTAGCTGTAGGGTAAGTTAATGAACACGGTTGAAAAAGATTATCATCAGCTTATCTTCTATGGCTACAAGTTAATGAACTTGTAAAAGATTATCATCTTCAAGATGATTATATCGGGATTGGCAAATGGAGGCTCAGAACGTTGGAACCCATCAGTTTACTTTCTGTAAACGTTTTAAGTTTCAAATTTAGAACTTTGAGTCCAAAATTCTTCGTCTAGAGATTGATTCATTTAATGGGTCTTATACAATTAGCTGTAGGGTAAGTTAACGAACACAGTTGAACAAGATTATCATCAGCTTATCTTCTACGGCTACTAAGTTAATGTACACGTGTTTTTTTGTGCTTTAGAACCTACTATTATTGTCACGTTAATTATACATTGTCCACCACATAATAGAATTTGTTCTTCAGATCAATCGGATGTACTTCAATTAATATTATTAAAAAATATTGACATAAATAAAGTTCATATCCTATAATAAATACCTTTAAGATTATGAATGATCCAGCTGAGTTGCATTGCCACCAAAGCATTTGCATTTCTTTGGGATAGACATTGTAACAGTACATTTGTGAATTTTAAGTAAAATTTCACTGCAAACTAAATTTTTTGAAAATGACTTTTATTTTATATTTTTTTTATATTTTTTTTTTTTAGTTTTTTAGTTTTTTAATTTTTTAATTTTTTAATTTTAGTTTTCAAAACCTACATTGATTGGTCAAAACTACATCTTTACTATCCTTTAACAATATTTATATTGTAAAATGGGATTAACTTCTTTTAAGTTTATGTAGTTTCTTTTGAAGGGAACTTCTCAACTTGAGAGATCAATTTCATTCTTCTAAAATCTGATTTTTACCTGATAATTTGACGATACTTATAGTCTCGGCCCAAAACAAGTTAGTGGCCTGGATTTAATCTCAGTCCCCTTCAATCTCCACCAAAGACAAGGTCAATTTGACCATAACATACATTATGAATTAAAAATAAATAAAGTTTTCTAACAACTCATCCAATTTTTTAATAATATATATAAAATTGGATGCTTGCAACTTCATCCTCTACTTCAACTGTGTAAATATTCACTTCTGAATCTCCAAATGGTCCTTCCTCAATCGAATAAGCTTGTAACACATGAAATGAGAGTTGAACAAAGCCTATCCAATTTTATAGATAAAGAATGAATGATTGTTGAATCTTCTTGGCTGGTCCAGTTGGAACATTGGGATCACCGTGATCCTTATCATCTTCCCCCTCTTCAAAAGGATTCGTCTTCGAATCAGAAAAATCATCACCTACATCAAAAGGACTCAAGTCAGCAACATTGAAAATTGAAAGTAGAAAGTGCAGAAAATTCTTCAAGAAGATCATTTTATATGGATTGTTATTAATTATTTCAAGGACTTGATAAGGGTTATCCCCTCTTGGATGTAACTTTGTCTTCCTCTGAGATGAAAATCGTTCCTTGCGAAAATGTATTCAAGTCCAGTTATCAGGTTGAAAAATGATTTCCTTCCGTATATGGATTGTTATTAATTATGTTTTGATCAGACCTTACTTGTGGTTTCTTTACTCAAAAAAATATTTAATTCTTAATGTAACACCCCAAAAACAAAGGAAAGCCACCTATGCAAGACCCAAAGGATCCAAGGAAATTATGAGGATTAAGCAAGAAAGGGGTCTTAGTAAGTCATTTCTAAACTATAAGAAGTAATCATAAGGACTCAAGACCTTTGGAGAAGGATTGAGAATGAAAGCGTAAGCGAAAAGGAAAAAAAGGTCATTTTCCCAAATATCAAGGATCTTCCCGGATTTTTAGTTCCTTATCTAGAAGGAATTTCAAGATGCTCAAGAAGGGAAGAATGATCAACCTGAGATGAAGGATTTTTAGAAAAATTATGGATTTTTCAGGTAAATAATATTAAAATATTCGGAAAGTGGAAAATTACTCTAATACCCCTAGAAGAATGGATAATTACCAAAATGCCCCTCTGATCAGAATCAGAGCATCTACAGTGACCATCTGAGCAAAATCTCTCGAAACTCAAATATCAGCCGTTGGATCTTCCCCAAAATTGGATATGATCTAGAAGATGGACAAATCATCACATCTAATGGCTAGTATTCAAAACCAGAGTCAGTGAATCTCTGATCGGAGTAGATATTTTCAACAGATTTTCCAGAAAATCCAACCGACAATTCACGACGATTCTAGAGCTCCCAATGTTGGTTTAAGTTTCCCCTATAAAATCTAAAGTTGGGTTAATCGTTTGGAACAAGAATCGAGCAAGGTGGAGCTCCTAGTCGTTGGCAATAAGTGTTTAGATTTTGGGTCTCCTACTCTCGGGTTTCTTCTAAATTCGAGAGCAATTCTCCACCATTTCCTTTCAAACTTGTTCCTATAGCTTCTAAACAAGATTACCCACAAGTTCTATGGAGAAATGGAGAGCTGAAACGTCGTAGAACAAGATACCCAAGAGATTGAAAATCGGAGGTGTCGGGTAACTTGCAGACCGAGAGTGGTTTCTCAAAATTAAGATCCCACACTTAAAGTCATTCCTCCAAACCAATTCCTATAGCATGAGAAAAGGATAAGGAAGAGGTTTCGTGAAGAAATAGAGCCTCGAAAACCCCTAGAATCGGCTACCCAATAAGAAATCCTCTATTTTTACTCCGGCAAGAAATCATATTTTGGATGAACTTTGGAAGCAAATATCTTAGGCTACGATCCAAGAAAAGGTACGAAATATATCCCTAGCTCTTCCTTATAACACCCTCTTTAAGTTTCATGAAGGAATTGAGGGGAGAAACGGTGTGATAGGAGCTGGGGAGAGCGAGTTACAGATGGCGGCGTGAACGGTCACGAGCGTCTTCTTCCCGTCTAGAGGAAGAAGACGATGATGTGGCTAGTTCAGTTGAACCGGCCATGTCAACCAAAAAACTCGACCTTCTCTTGGTTATTCTTAATTTTAACCCCCTTCAAGATCGATTCTCAGAAAAAACTCTATGGTTCCAGAAAGTAGACACAATAAGGAGTCTGTGAAAGGAAAGTTGAAGTAATTCGGGTACCGGAAGCTCAAGAAAAGAGGTCCCGAACGTCGACAACGAGGTAAGTAGCCACCTTGGACTTTTTGTTAAGAAATACCTGTAGGAATCGCTTGGATTCCATATGAACCCTAAAACAAGTATGAAATTAGGATAAATGAAAGAAAAACCCTAGGATCCGTAAGATAAGACCTTGAACCGAACAAATTGCTCGGGATTTAGGTAATGTTAAAATAACCCACTAGATGAACTCCGCTGCTTATGAAATTTTAATGCTGAGGATACCATAGCATGTTGAGGTTACAAATGAAGTTTGGTAGTCATTAGATAAGGATAAGTAGGTAAACCAAGAAATGGTGCAAAATGACCATAATGCCCCTAGGACTACTTAAGAGATTTCAAGGTCTATACGTGCTTCAAATGATTTGCTACTTCTTATAAGGTTGATTATGAAAGACATGAAGATAAGTTTGAGGTTTCAAGTTGATTGGAGCAAGTTTGGTACCTAAACCAAGTAGGACCCAAGAACCACCTAAAGGAAACGCCACAAGACTCTAGACTCTTCTAGAACCCTCTAAAGAACTCCCTAAGAATCTATGACCTTCTAGAAAAACTTACACTAAGATGGGTTCATATGGTTACAAATACAAGTTACAACTTATACCTCAAGAAATCAAGGACCTTAGAAACTTACAAGATTGAGAACCAAGAACAACAACACACAAGCTTTACGACTACCCAAGTAAGAAGAATGCTAGGTATCACTCAAGGACGGGGATCAAGGTCCCCAAACTCAGAAACAGAAACTCAAGAATGCTAGGTAGTACTCTAGTCATGTCCAAAGTGACTCATGACCTCCCACCAAGCGGTGCTGAAGAATTCCTCTTCTAGGTGAGATGCCCTACACCATGTTTCCTTTGCAGGATATCATGCCTCAAGTTTTCCTCACCTAAAAGGGATGCCCTGTAGACTTGCAGGATGCCATGTTTAAGTATGCAGCGAGCAAGTGACCTTTACGGTCTATTAAGGGGAGTAGTCTAAAGTCACGGAGGAATAGGAAGAGAGTACGTTACCTTAACCATAAATCAAGAACCTCCTAAGACCTCCCACAGTACAGCATGCTCATGACTTAGACTACGCTGCTTGGAACGCATGAAGCCTTGAGCGTAGGTTAAGCAGACTGTATTATAGGGCAAGCCCTTGATGCAGTATTAAGACTACATCGCTTGGAATGTAAGAAGCCTTGGATGTAGATTTTCAGACTATGCCGCTTGGAACGCATGAAGCCTTGGGCATAGGTTAAGCAGACCGTATCGAGGGGAAAGCCTTAAGATGCGGTAAGACTACGTCGCTTGGAACGCATGAAGCCTTGGACGTAGGTTAAGGCTGTGTCGCTTGGAACGCATGAAGCCTTGGACACAAGATTGTCAGGTGCATGTCTAGTGCCGTAAATCCTAGGGGGATTGTCTTGGAGAACGAATTAAGAACAAAACAAGAACCAAGAAAGTACCAAGAACAAGAGAAAGATTAAGGAATAGAACAAGGATCAAGATCCTAGTTCTAAAGACAAGAACTAGGAACAAAGGACCAAGAACCAAGAACCATAGTACTAAAGCCCTTAAAGGAAAACCAAGGTTTTAGGATTTAAGGACCCAGGTCCTCAAGAAAGATCAAGATAAGAACCCCAAGTCAAGAACAAGAATTAGAAGGGCCTAAGTACTTACAACAAGAACAAGATCAAGAACAAAGAATGTGGTACCCTAGCATATCAATGACACGATTAAGAGCCTACAAGTAGGCTACTTACTGAGTCTTGTACTCATTCCTTATTCTCCATTTGTTTCCAGGTGGTAAGGAGCTGGTCAAGGTCGGGAGCGGACTCTGAAGCAGGTGCCATAGACTTACCTCACCCGTCATCTTCAATCCTTTTGTTTTAAAGTGTTTTGTGTCCGTCCCTTATTTTGTGTTTTAATCCTTATGTCGTATTTTAAATTAGTAATGCGCGCGCACTATTTTGGGATAATGAAAATCATGTTTTAAATTTTAATGGTTTTATCAAGAACGAAAAATTTACCCGCCTTTTAGAGTCATCGCGTCAGCCCGGTCCTTACACTCAAAGTAACTTTTTGTTTCTCAATTGTCTCCTCTTACCTGTTTGTGCAATGTTTTGATCAGATCTGCCTTACTTGTGATTGTTTTACTCACAAAAATATTAAAATGAATAGGAAGCAAATCAAGAGGCGTAGGTGGATTAAATCTATAAACATCTTCAAAAAGAGAACAATGAGTGGTACTATGAATTGCTATAAAAGAGAATAGTACTATGAATTGCTCTATTATATGCCATCTCTACAAATGGCAAACATTCGTCCCAAGACTTAATATTCTTACAAATAATAGGCAGATTAAATCCATAAACATCTTCAAAAGGAGAACAATGAGTGGTACTATGAATTGCTCTAAACAAGAAATAATATATTTTTTTGTGTGACTTAATATATCCATAAACATCTTCAAAAGGAGACCAATGAGTGGCAAACATTAGTCCCAAGACTTAATATAAACCTTATCCCTATACTATAGATCATTTTGACTATATACTTAAACTTGATCCACTCTGATGTCTCTACATATAGTTCAAGTAATCAATCCCTGTTTTATAGATCATTTTGACTATATACTTAAACTTGATCCACTCTGATGTCTCTACATATAGTTCAAGTAATCAGAGTAATCAATCCCTGTGCTATAGATCATTTTGACTATATACTTGAACTTGATCCACTCTGATGTCTCTACATATAGTTCAAGTAATCAAAGTGTTTCTTAGTTTATTGGATTTAGATTAATGATTGTAGATCATTTTGACTATATACTTGAACTTGATCCACTCTTATGCTTCTACATATAGTTTAAGTAATCAGAGTGTTCTTAGTTTATTGGATTTAGATTAATGATCATGTCTCTACATATAGTTCAAGTAATCAGTGTGTTCTTAGTTTATTGGATTCAGATTAATGATCGTAGATCATTTTGACTATATACTTGAACTTGATCCACTCTTATGTCTCTACATATAGTTCAAATAATCAGAGTGTTCTTAGTCTATTGGATTTAGAATAGTTCAAGTATTCAAAGTGTAATTAGTTTATTGGATTTAAAATAGTTCAAGAAATCAAAATGTTCTTAGTTTATTGGATTTAGATTAATGATTGTAACATTCACTTTATATCATTTTGACTATATACTTGAACTTGATCCACTCTGATGTCTCTACATATAGTTCAAGTAATCAGAGTGTTCTTAGTTTAGTTCAAGTAATCAGAGTGTTCTTAGTTTATTGGATTTAGATTAATGATCGTAACATTCACTTTATTCAATAACAATCTTTATGGAATAAACATAAATAATAAATTTATTGAACTGAGTTCTAGGACATAAAACCCAACAAATACAATCAATTCTACTGATTGATCATTAATAAAAGAAAACTAGGCAATCGATCCTTGTACCTCTCGCATGCAAAGAGAGCACTCTACCATCTTAGCTACAACACCACAATTCTTACATCACAAAATCCATACGTCCCGTCGTCAATAATAGTGAAAATGAAAAACTAAATAGTGAAAATGAAAGACTATCTCTCCTCGTTATGTCATAAATAAGAAAAAATTAAAAAAAACTAAATAGTGAAAATGAAAGACTATCTCTCCTCGTTATGTCATAAATAAGAAAAAATTGAAAAGAAATAATATATTTAACAATTGATAGTATTCTTTGGAGATGCATGGTAACGATCCCCGCACCTCTCGCATGCAAAACGATTTCTCTACCATCTGAGCTACATCCCCACAATTATCCCTACTCATTATATCGTAAATAAGAAAAAATTGAAAAAAAATAATATATTGTGATTTTGCTTTTCTTCAATTTTGTACCATTTGTCTGAAAGTGTCATTTTTCTCCACAATTTCAACACTTTACGTTTGGTTTGTTTGGAGATTTTTCTCGATTCCTTTATTTTGATCTCCCATGTTTGTTTGGGCTCTTTGATTTACTTCTTTCGCTTCGATCAACACTGAGAGTATTGCTGGATGAATCTCTAATTTCTCATTTGGGAATACTTTCACTAACATCTCGAATTTCATCGAACTTTAGTTTATCAGATCCTCGTGAACTGTTGATTGCAGCAACAACAGTATACCACAGCTCGGGTAAATATGACATCAAAATTAATGATTTAATTTCATTTTTTAACACAATTTCCACCGAGCTCAATTGACTGACAATCACGTTGAACTAATTTATATGATCTACAACAAATCTACCTTTAGACATTTGTATATATTTGACAACACGTTGTTCATAGCCAACGAATTTTCGTACATATTTGACAACACCTTCAATAGGCCCGATGTCGTCTTCTCTTTGATGATGTTGAGCGTCGTGTTTCTGGACAGCTTCAACCAGATCAACCCTAAGGCGTGATGATCCTTGAGTTTCCACTCCTCCGCGGTTATGGTATCCGACTTCACCCCCAAAAGAGGTTTCTAAAGATATTTCTGGTACATATAATCTTCAATCTGCATCTTTTAGAAACTGATATCAAATCCATCAAGCTTTTAAATTCGTCTTTGAACTTTTCATCTTCACAGATCATGGTGAATCTCGCCTCGCTCTAATACAAATTATTAGGATCACACAATAATGCACACACTCGATCTGAATGAACACAAAGAACA
Organism: Cucurbita pepo subsp. pepo; assembly: GCF_057944985.1. Lineage (NCBI taxonomy): Eukaryota > Viridiplantae > Streptophyta > Magnoliopsida > Cucurbitales > Cucurbitaceae > Cucurbita > Cucurbita pepo. The sequence continues at coordinate 10,465,594 of NC_141800.1, read as the reverse complement.
TGATAGAGAAAATGTAAGGAGATATGTTGACTAAAAGTTTTGTATTAATGACTTCAAGGTATGCAAAGAGAGGGTATGAAGAATGAGAAATGTACATTTTGAAAGCACGGTATACAAAGAGAGGGTATGAAGAATGAGAAATGTACATTTTGAAAGCAAGGTATGCAAAGAAGAGAGGGTATGAAGAATGAGAAATGTACCTTTTGAAAGCAAGGTATGCAAAGAGTGAAGAATGAGAAATGTAGCGGTATGCAAAGAGTGTTTTTCTTAAGAGTGTTTTTGTTTTTGTTGAATGGCCAAGACATTATAGGAACATGCTCCGAAGAAGGAGCACCACCAAGTCTTTGAAGAAGAACATCCAAATCTAGGCATGTTAATATCGAATTATTCCAACATTTAAGGGTTATCAAATAAACCAAAACCCAACAAAGAAACAACAAACTATTTAATTTGATATAATTGTGGGGGCATTTCATGAATCAAACTCAAGACCTCTAGCACTCGAAGCAAGAATCATACCACTAGACCAAATGCCCTTGTAGTGGATCAATCATTTTTAGTTGCTAGTCCATGTGTTTTGTATGCCTCAAGATTTGAAATTTATCCAAGTGTTTTTTTGTGCTTTAGAACCTACTATTATTGTCACGTTAATTTCACATTGTCCATCACATAATAGAATTTGTTCTTCAAATCAATTGGATGTACTTCAATTAATATTATTAAGAAATATTGACATAAATAAAGTTCATATCCTATAATTCCTACCGTGTGCCTTTGCGATTATGAATGACCCAGCTCAAATTATTTTGGTTGAAGCTGCATTGCCACTAAAGCATATGCATTCGTTTGGGATAGATATTGAAACAATACGTTTGAATTTTAAGTAAAATTTCACCCCAAATTAAGTTTGAATTTTAAGTAAAATTTCACCCCAAATTAAGTTTTTGAAAACGACTTTTCTTTTATATTTATTTTTAATTTTTTTTAATTTTTTAATTTTTTAATTTTTTAATTTTAGTTTTCAAACCTATATTAATATGTCAAAACTACTCTTTGCTATCCTTTAACAATATTGATATTGTAAAATGGGATTAACTTCTTTTAAGTTTCTTTTAAGTTTATGTAGTTTTATTTTACTACTACTTTTACTTGTATCTCAGGTAAAAAAAAAAAAAAAAAAGTGCTAGTAAACATAATTCCTCTTCTATTGGTATATATACGTACTCCATTTGTATTTACTTCATTTTAAACAAAAGTTCACAGTAATTAATAAACGTATGTGCTTAATACATTCCCTAGAAAAAACAAACTTGTTTGTATTAGGATAAATTACAATCGATAGGAAGAGAAGAAATCCTGAAAATAAGTAGAAGGTTGAGAATTTCACTCAACCACACAATCGAACTTGATAGACTCATGTGCAATTCTACCCATGACAATTGCTTTAAACTTGATTTTAAGGGGGAACTTCTTAAATTGATCTTTATTCCTCTAAAATCTCATTTTTACATAATAATTTGAGGATATTTATAGTCTCCCCCACAAGAGAAGTTAGTGGCCTAGATTTAATCTCAATCCCTTTGAATCTCCTGGTCAATTTTACCATTACATACTTTATGAATTAAAAATAAATAAAGTTTTCTAACAACTCATCTAATGATGCTTGAAACTTCATCCTCTACTTCAAATATGTAAATATTCACTTATGAAGCTTCAAATGGTCTCTCCTCAATCGAATAAGTTTGTAACACATGAAATGAGAGTTGAACCAAGCCTATCCAATTTTATACATAAAGAATGAATGCTTGTTGAATTTTCTTGGCTGGTCCAGTTGGAACATTTGGATCACCGTGATCCTTGTCATCTTTCCCTTCTTCAAAAGGATTCATCCTCGAATCAAAAAAATCATCACCTACATCAAAAGAACTCAAGTTAGCAACATTGAATATTGAAAGTATAATGTGCTAAAAATTCTCCAGGAAGATCATTTTATATGCATTGTTATTAATTATTTCAAGGACTTGATAAGGGTTATCCCCTCTTGGATGTAACTTTTACTTCCTTTGAGATGGAAATCGCTCCTTGCGAAAATGTATTCACACCCAGTTATCGGGTTGAAAAATGTTTTCCTTCCGTCCTTTGTTAATTCTTTAAGCAACTTTGAAATTTTGTTTCTCAATTGTCTCCTTCACCTCTTTATGCAATGTTTTGATCAGACCTTACTTGTGGTAAATCCTTCTGATTTTGCTTATCCTTCTCCTGGTTTCTGCAATATCGATTTTAAAGATCGAGAAACTCCTCTTCCCTCACAAAAATTGAGTGGCTCTGATACATTTACTAATTGCTTAATGACTTGAGCCCTTACGATTTACATGAGCTCTATCATCCTAGCTTAATTAATAACTTTCAATACATATTTTTACATAATACATATTTTTACATATCTTTACATAGAGGTACGTATTTACATGAAAAGAAAGAGTACAATAATAGGAAAAATCAAAATAAACAAGGTGCCAAACGAAGGAAAATTGAATGGAATATGTCAGGGAACATATTCCATTCACGGATTTAATTTAATTTTTTTTTTTTTTTTTTTTTTTTTATATAATTAGTTTAACGACTATTCAGTCATTGAGATGATGATATCTACAAAGGTGGTTGTGAATTCAAAAATGGATCATTGAGATCATAGATCGTGTCTTCATCTTCTTCCTCTATAATAGAAGGAGAAGATGTTGAACCGACTGATGTGGCTTCTTGAAGAAGCTTTTGAAAATCAGCTTCCGAAGTTGTCTGGGCTAATGCGGCGAGTAGCCTCGACTTTGAATTAAGGAATTCAGAGGTCTTCTTCTTGGATAAATCCTGAAGGTGGCCATTCTCAGATAGCCAGACCTTTACCGCTTTGATGTCTGCGTGGGTATAAGTATATTTATCCCACCATTTGATTTTGATAATTTTGAAGACCTGTTTTATTTGGTCTTCGGTCTCTTTAATTTGAAAATTCCAAGTTAAAATCCAAGGAATTTGAAAATATACGCAAAAGCGCATGGTCAATGGAAATGAGATTTTGAATATGTTTTGAACAAAATAGTGGAACGATTCTTGGATTGGAACTGGAAATATATCTTTGGCTGATCCAAAGATTTTCCACCATTTGATGAACCAAAATGGGTAATGAATTTTATGAGCATTTTGGAAGAATTGAATGAACCATGAATGCTCGTAATTTTGATACCAAATGACATTGAACCATGCCATCTGATAGTCTCTGTATGAGTAAGAATGAGGAACAAAAGGTTTTGAGAATGTCTTTTCCGTGTATGGGTCTTGATTCCAATACGTCAGATTCATGACTTTAAAAATTTTTAATTTTGAATACGCGATTTTCGAAGGATCATCGCGACTCGGAATATGAGTAATTTCGACGGACTTTGTGTCGACTAGAATGAATTCATAAAACATTTTGGTTTTATGAAGATCTTCTGGGATATAAAAGAATCCCGATGGATAGGCCTTTTTAACGACTTCGCCGATTTTCGGGTCGTCGTATTCTGGTTCTACCAGAGCTTCTGGTATAGACATAGATTTTTGAAAATAGGTTTTGATTTCAGGAACTGGAGAAAAACGAACGGGAACAACCGCGTCCGAGTAAGTCGAGGGGACAGAAGGTCCCTTTGAAGTGGAAGAGACAGTGGGTCTCGATGGAGTAACGGCAGATGGCCGTGTTGAAGAGGCTGAAGGCCTCGTCGGAGTGATAACCTCCGCCTGTTTTTGAGAAAGCTTTGCTTTAGATCTGGTCACCAATGTGAAGCCAGAATCCATTGCATAGCTATCGGATGTCATTGGAGCAGGTGTGCTTGAAGAAGCATTGGGCTTCTTCCCTTTTTCTATCACTTTCTTTCCGGTCATTGCTGGGAGATGGAGATGGGTTAGGGAGAATTTTTCTTTGAGAGTAAGAACTCTCTTGAGAGGTAATCTGCCAAGGGGTTTTCGATCCCTTTTATAGGCAAAATATGAAAGTCGAAGCAAGATAAAGTGGCTTGCCATCTAGCAAAAATTTGTTTAGACACAAGATTCTTGACATCTTTTTCTAAAACAAATTTAGATGCCCTTGAGTCGGTTTTGATAACAAAACTTTTGTTAATCAAATCACTTTGAAATTTTTGTACACAAAGTACTATTGAAAGTATTTCTTTCTTTACTGTTGAGTAATTTTTTTGAGTAGAATTCCATATTCCAGAATGGAAACGGACAATGGATTCTTTCTTGTCAAGGGACTGTTTTAGGATTCCTCCATATCCAATATCGGATGCGTCGGTCTCCACTATTAAACTAGCCCTTGGGTTTATCAGCGATAAACACGGAATTGACTTGACAAGGGATTTGATTTTTTGGACTGTTTTGGTATGTTCTTCAGTCCAGGGCTTTGGATTCTTTTTGAGTCTCTCAAAAAGTGGCTTGCAGATGGGTCGGATATCTTGAAGGAAATCAGACACATAATTGAGACATCCCAAAAATCTTTGTAGTTGGGTCTTATCTGTAATTTGATCTGTAAAGTTTGAGGCAAACTCAATGGACCTTTGAATGGGTTTTATTAGACCCAAATGAATTTCAAATCCCAGAAAACGGATTTTTGTTTGAAAAAGTTTAATTTTGGGTTTAGACAAAACTAAACCGTTTCTTTTGACTGTCGTAAAAAATGTTTGAAGATGCTTAAAGTGTTGATCGATGTTTTGAGAAAAAATTAGAACATCGTCAATATAACAATTGAAAAGTCTTGAAAAGGATTGAAAATATCATTCATAATCTTTTGAAATTCGGATGGAGCGTTTTTTAGCCCAAATGGCATAACGTTCCATTCGTATTGTCCAAGGGACATTAAAAGCCGTTTTGTACTTGTCTTTTTCTGAAATCTGGATTTGCCAAAATCCTGATTTCATGTCAAATTTTGAAAATATTTTTGCATTTGAAATTCTTTGCATTAAATCTGATTTATTTGGAATTGGATATCTAATCCATTCCAAAACCTTATTTAAGGGTTTGTAGTTAATTACCAGTCGCGGGATTCCACGTTCCTTTTCTGCCTGGTTGTTGACGTAAAAAGCCGCACATGACCAGGGGCTCTTTGATGGTCTAATAAGGCCTTTCTGCAAAAGATCATTAATTTCTGCTTTGCAGAATGTTAGTAATTCATTATTCATTTGAATAGGTCGGGCTTTCGTAGGAATATTTTTCTCCTCGAAAGCTTTGATATAAGGAAGATCAACTATATGTTGTTTCCTATTCCAAAAGGCATTTGGGATATTCGAACAAACTTCTTTTTCTAATTGAGTTTGTAAAGTTTTGATTTTAAACTGGACAGTTTTGTTTTGAATTTGTTCTTCTATTCTTTTGAATGAAATTTCTTCTTTCAAAAAAGAAATTTATTTTTCTTTATAATTTAATACATTTATTGATTGAATAATTGTATTCTTTTGAAGGTTATTTATTTCGCTAATCCTTATGGGGAAAGAAAGTTAAATTTTATCTTCTTTCCTAAGGCTTTTGATTCTAACCCTTTTTTAGTTATTCTAAAAGGATATAATTGAGTAATGAAAGGAGTACCTAGGATTAGTTCTTGTCCTAAGTCTTTTACTAGAAGGAAGGAATTTACGAAGCAAATTCCATCATTGCAAACATGAACTTTTGATAGTTTGTAATTAATTTTGAGTTTGTTGTTGTTAGCACCTCTAAGGCCCTTAGTAGTTTTTTCAAAATACTTTGTAGGTATTAGGCCTTCTTGAATGCAATTTTGATCGGCTCCAGTATCTATGAGAGCCTTTAGTGTGATTTTGAAATCATAAATTTTTAAGGTAACGAGGGCGTACCATTTTTGAAATTGAGAAGTGGTGATGGCTCCAACGAAGGAACTTTGAAAATCTTCTTCATCCAGGTTCGGTTGCGCCGTTTCCTTTTGTGCTGGCAGCCTTTCCTGAAGATTGAGAATTTCTTGACGAAGCGTATAGGATTCTGACCTGGTTTCATATCTTAGCGCCTATACTTCTTGTTTGAGATTATTAATCTCTCTTTGTAAATTTTGAGTAGTGAGTTCCCTCGGTTTTTCAAATCTTTGGAGAACAGATTGGAGTCTGTAGGGATTTCTTTCTTCTCTTTCAGTTGGCTTAGAGATTGTCATGGCATCCCTAAGTCGTTGAGCAATCTTCTGTTGAATTTCTGGGTCTTGAACCTTTTCTACTACTTCGAGTAGAATTTCTTGATCCTTGGTAAGGACATTTATGCATCCTTCGCACGTCCTTTTTCCTTCTTGTTCTGATTCGTATTCTGTGCTAGAATATGAATCAGATTCTTTTTGGAGTTCGAGGATTTCTCCCTCGCTTGATTGCTCTGAGTCGGTTAGGGTCAGTCGCAATAGCTGATTTTTCAGCTCTTGATCTATATCCAACTCATTGATCTTTCCTCTGATTGGACACTTGTTAGCATAGTGTCCTTCTTCACGACATTTGAAGCAAGTTTGCTTTTTCTTTCCTCTATGGGTTTTTGTAGGAATATACTTCCTTCTTGAATATGTTGGCTTCTGAAACTGCACGGGTTTACTCCGATATGTTTCTCTAGGCCTGTATGAATGATAAGGTTTTGGATGCGTCTTAACCTTCTTTCGTCTGGAGGTTGAGGGAGCTTCTATTCCCTTGCATCCATATTGATCGCAAAATCTACCAAGCTCTTTTCTGTTTGATATCGAAGAATTGAGCTTGTTTTGAATCTTTGACTCATTACAAAGTCTGAGCCCTTCTTCTATGATGAAGGATGCTATGGATCCGTATGACAAAGTTTGCCATGGAATTGTTCCATTGTACTTTGTCTTAAGACCATCTTTGATCCTCCTTGAGAAGTGTTTTGGTAGTCCATTGACGAAATTCTCTTTCCAGAATTCCAACGAACTATCTGTTCTAATAAGAACTTTGCTGAAGTACATGTCTTTGTACCACCTGAAATCACCTAAGGTAGGGCATTTCAAATTCATGAGTATTTCGGCGGATCTCTCCTGGTATTTTAGAGGGTCGCCGACGAAGAATTCTATGAGGGTATATATGAGGGTGTTGACAGCATCCTCTACCCTTTCATGTTGTACCTCGGTCCTAGTTGATGGACCTTCTTCTTTGATAATTTGAGTAGTTGGTCTAATGACATAGTGGTTTAATATCTGTTGGCGGGTTGTTTCGTCGAGATATTTGTCCCACCAATCCTTGAGTTGCCCGGTAAATCCGGTTACCAAAACTTGAGCTATCTGATGGTCGGATTTATGGCCTTGTAATTTATACGCGTCTGCGGCCATCATCATCTCATTGACAACATTCATTATTAGATAGTCAAACAATCCATCGATATTCCATTCATAGATTGCTAAACCATCGTAATGAGCTTGAGTTTGTAGTGTCTTTTCTTCGAACTGGATATCCGAAAAAGACGGTTGAGGATACCAGTTTTTCTGATTACTGGCATTATTTTGACTTCTTCTAGAGATCCTTTCAATTCGATTGTAGAAAGGTTCTTCTCTCTCATTTGCAATCTCGTCTTCGAATTCTTGGTTCTCGTCGTCATTGTTAACGACATTGACAGATGAATCTTGAGGCGTCATGGCCGGATTTAATATCCTGTCTAACTTTTCTTCCATCTTGGCCATCGCAGCCTCTTCTTTTGAAATTCTTTTTGTAAAGATTTCGAGATTTGCCGGTCTGAGTATTGGTATTGACTCATCAACCTTTGGTACAGAGCTGCTTGCCTGTTCCTGCTGACTACCTGATTTCTTTGAGATTTTTCCCTCGATACTTTCAAGTTGAGTAGCGATCGTGGATAAAATCTTATTTCAATAATTGTTTTGATGCTGGATATTCTTGATATCCTTTAGGGTCGGATTACCCTTTTCTAGTCCTTCCGGAATATGTTTGAAAGGGCTAGCTTTGACCTTTTCTCCGTAGTAGTTGTCGAATTCGACTTCTTCTAACGGATGATGTTTAGAATATACCTCGCCTCTTTTGGTAGTCTTCCAACTCCTCTGGGTCAAGGTGCATACCTGCAGAATATTTTCTTCAAACCATTCGAAGAATGGTATATTTTCTTTGATGGCTTCCATATGAGAATACCACTGAGCTCTTAATTCATTTCGCTCAGCCTCTTTGTAGGTTTGGAAGAAGACATTTCTTTTTGAAGAGTTGGTAGTTGACATAAAATCTGCTTTCAAAAATTCTTTGTCTATCTGGAAATCAGCTGTAATGACATTTAGCTGGCTTTCGTAGACGGATTGAGTATCCATATCCGTATGGGTTGGAGACCTTGAGTCATCTTCATAGTGGATTGACGCCCTTTTTTGATCATAACTGACCTCTTTTACCTTTAAGGGGTCATACATTGATCTTGATATTCCTGAAGTACTTGGTCTAGAACTCAGGAGTTCTTTTACTTTCGACTCTGACGAAGGTTCTTCGCTGAATTTTATTTCAACGCTTCCATCGTCATGTTCGATGATTTGGACTGGGTTTTGAGATTCTTTCCTCTTTGGAAGATTTGCATCTTCTATTTTCCAGAGAGTGCTTCTGGTTATTTGATCCCAAGAGAGTGTTTTTGGGACAGTCACTGATGATTTTCCAATATTTGCTTCTATGAGCATAGTCGATCCTTTTGGTGAGGATCTTAATGCTCTTGGAGAAATGTTTGTATTCATGAGCTTATAATAAACCCTGAATATGACGACTGAAGAATGAGTTTCAGCCTTGATGTTTAAATTTTTTGACTGTAAATCTAGCATGAGAGCTGATAATATGTGTGGGTCGTGGAGAGACAGAGTAAAGTTTGGATAACAATTGAAATAGACTGGTCCATTCTCTAAATTGGATTGAACCATTCCCAACAAGGAATTTGAGAAATCTTCATGTCTCTTATCTCGTAAGGAGATAAGGACTGGGATATCTAATCCAAGTCTGAACAATGGTTTTACCGCGACTTGGACAAGACCGACATGGAGATAGTTAAACTCTTCACGATGTTGGAGTATAAGAGATCTTGAAAAAAGATTCAGAGATTCCCTATTGCTATGAATTGGGATGTTCTTCTCTGAGAATTTGATGCATGATCTTTGAGTAAAATTGAAGGTTGAAATTTGGTAGATAGTTTTAGGATCTACCTTTGGAATAGTCCAATTTTTGAGTTGATCTTCGATTCTAGCAATCTGGTATTCTTGATTGACAGTATTTGAGATTGTGAGATTTTCTCCCCTTCGATGTTCATTTGAACTTTCTTCTTCATCGGTAGAGCATTTGAGATGGCTTGATTTTCTGAGCTTTCTAAGAAATTCGTTCATAAGATAGATAAGATAAGAGTAGGATGATTTTTCTCTGAATTGTTTAATTGATATTCAAGAGAGAGCTATCGGCCGATACTATGAATTGATCTAAAGGAGAACGATACTATGAATGAATTGCTCTATTATATGCCATCTCTACAAATGTCAAACATTCGTCCCAAGACTTAATATTCTTACAAATAATAGGCAGATTAAATCCATAAACATCTTTAGAAGGAGAACAATGAGTGGTACTATGAATTGATCTATTATATGCCATCGCTACAAATGGCAAACATTAGTCCCAAGACTTAATATATTCTTAGAAATAATAGGCAATAATCCAATTTATCCCACACCATACTTTTCAAGAGTGACTTAAAAATTGAACATCCCTATCTTTTTGTGTGTAGAAAACCACATTTAAACACGTATACAATACATTAAAAATATCTCATTAAGGCACCACCATATTATAGAGCATTTAGGAATATAGAGCCGGGTATTCGAGGTATCGATTCCCGTACCAATCGCATGCAAAGAGAGCACTCTACCATCTTATCTACATCCCCACAATTCTTACATAACAAAACCCAAAACTACCCGTCATCAATAATAGTGAAATGGATAAAATATTTGTGCTCATAACGTCAGAAATAAGGTAAAATTGAATAGAAATAAAATATTAATAACGAATAGTTTCTTTAAGAAATGAATTTCTGCTCATATAGTTATCTTAGGAGATGTAGGGTATCAATCCCCTCACCTCTCACATAGAGCACTCTACCATATGAGCTATATCCCATTGATTCTTACATCACAAAATCCTAATAGTTAAAATGAAAAATTATTTTTGCTCATTTAATAATCGATAGTCTTCCTTTGGAGATGCGGGGTATCGATCCATACCTCTCACATGCAAAGAGTGCTCTATCATGTGAGTTCCCCACAATTCTAGTATCACAAAACCTATCCTCATACCTCTATAACATATTTAATAATAGATAGATTTCATTTAAAGATGCAAGGTTTCGGTCCCTATACCTCTCACATGCAAAGCGAGCGGTCTACCATCTAAGCTACATCCCCACAATTATCCCTACTCATTATGTCGTAAATAAGAAAAGATTGAAAAGAAATAATATATTTAGTAATCAATTCATTTGGTTAGCAAGGTATGGATCCCGTACTTCCCACGTGGGAAGCTCTACCATTTGAGCTACATCCCCACGATTCTTACATCAGAAAATCCAAAATGTCCTGTCATCAATAATTGTGAAAATGAAAAATATCTCCGCTCATTATATCATAAATAATGAAAGATTGAGTAGAAATAAAATATTAATAACAATTAGTTTCTTTTTGAGATGTGGGGTATCGATTCCCGTACCTCTTGCATGCAAAGAAAGCATTTTATCATCACATCCCCACAATTATTACATCACAAAACCCCAAATGTCACGTCATCAATAAAAGTGAAAATGAAAAACTATCTCTACTCACTAGGTCATAAATAAGGAAAGATTTAATAGCAATAAAATATTAATAACAAATAATTTATTTTGGAGATGTGGGGTATCGATCCCCGTACCTCTTGCGTGCAAAGTTTATAATAGTGAAAATGAAAAACTACCTTTGCTCATTATGTCATAAATAATATTAATAATTGATAGTTTTCCTTTAGAGATGCATGATAGCGCTCTACCATTTAAGCTACATCCATACAATTCTTAAAATATCTCTACTCATTGTCATAAATAAGGAAAAATTTGTTATTTTTAGAGATGCAGGGTATCGCAGTATCGATCCCCGTGGCTCTTGCATGCAAAGAGTGCACACTACCATCTTTGCTACATCCTAACAATTCTTACATGACAAAATCTTAAAAGTCCCATCATCAACAATAGTGAAAATGAAAACTATCCTTACTCATTATGTCATAAATAAGAAAAATTTGATATAGAAATATAATATTTGGTAGTAGGATTCCTTTGGAGATGCAGAGTATCGATCCCCGTACTTCTCACATGCGAAGCGAGCGCTCTACCATCTGAGCTACATCCCCACAATTCTTATGTCATAAAATCCTAAACATACCATCACCAATAATAGTGAAAATAAAAAAATATCTCTGCTCTATGTCAAAATAAGAAAAGATTGAATAGAAATAAAACCATGTGAGCTACATCCCAATTCTTACATCACAAAACTTTAAATTCATCAATAATATTGAAAATGAAAAAATATCTCTGCTCATAATTAAAGAAATATTGAATAAAAATGAAACCATCTGAGCTACATCCCCGCATGCAAAGTGATCGCTCTACCATCTAAGCTACATCTCGACGATTCTTCTAGAGATGCAAATTCAAAGTATCAATCCCTGTACCTCTTGCATGCTAAGCGAATGCTCTACCATCTAAGCTAAATCCCCACCATTCTTATATCACAAAACTCTAACTCTAAATTTTATGTCATCAATAATAGTGAAAATGAAGAAATATCGCTACCCATCATGTCATGAATAAGGAAAAATTGAATAGAAATAAAATATTAATAACGAATAGATCTTTTGAGGTAAGGTAAGAGGTATTGATCCCCATACCTCTTGGGTGCTAAGCGAGCACTTTACCATCTGAGCTACATCCCCACAATCCTTATATCACAAAATCCTAAATGTCTCGTCATCAATAATAGTGAAAATGAAAAACTATCTAGAAATAATATTTTAGTAATCGATTCATTTAGAGAAGCAAGGTATCGATCCCATACTTTCCACATGGGAAGCTCTACCATCTGAGCTACATCCGCACAATTCTGACATTAGAAAACCCTAAATATCCCGTCATCACTAATTGTAAAAATGAAAAAAATATCTCCGCTCATTGTGTCATAAATAAGAAAAGATTGAACAAAAATAAAATATTAATAACAAATAGTTTTTTTTGGAGATGTGGGGTATATACTCGCTCCACAAAACCCTAAATTTTTCGTCATGAATAATAGTGAAAAATGAAGAAATATCGCTACTCAACATGTCATGACTAAGAAAAAATTGAAAAGAAATAACATATTTAATAATAGATAGTTTTATTTTGTAGATGCAGGGTATCGATCCTTGTACCTCTCTTATGCAAAGCGAGCGCTCTACCATCTAAGCTACATCCCCATAATTCTCATGTCACAAAATCCTAAATGTCTCGTCATCAATAATAGGTCCAAAATGAGAATTCCAAAATGGGAGAAAATTAGGTATAATTTATAAATCATTTCGCCATAAAATGGATTGATATTATTAATCCAATTATTCTTTGGATTATTTTAGGCTTATCAATTCACATTCAAAGTTTCATGGGAATGTATGTATTTAACTTGTGTCATTTGCTTCGTTTTACTCTACAATCTCTTTTGAAGTGGCATTTCGAAAATCAAACTTGAGACCTCTCGCACCCAAAGCGAGAATCATACCACTAGACAAATGCCCTTCTTATGCCACTTAAAACGTATGTATGAATCATTGGACCTAGGTATTAAGGTTGTATTTTGTTTATTGCAGGAAACACATGAAGTCCTCGATGCGCTTGAACTGAAGCCTTGAATGTAGATTGTGTCTTGGAGAACCAAACAAGAACATAATAAGAACAAAGAGCTTTCTACTAGACCTGCTTAAGATTTGGATAGGCATACTTACCGAAAGTAGGAAACATGAAATGATATTAAGAGCATTATCATATAGTTTTAATCGACTTAATTTTTGTTTTTCTTCTTTTTTTTTTTTTTTCTTTATTTCCTAAAATGGTAAGTCTAAAGCCTTGGGATCTAAAGAAAGACTTTAGGTTGCTGTTGAATGGCCACGCCATTGCGAACATGCTTAAGTTTTGATATCTCTTTTCTAATTCCATTATGTCAACTTTGTTGCCCAACAATTTGTGTAGAGAAGTTAAGAGGTATGTTTGAAAAAGTAAATAACAGGAACAACAAGTTTATATAAATATGAAGTCCTTCTATAAAAAAAGATTTAGACACAGGGGCAATTGAGGTTGCACCGTAAGTGAGGGTCGTACCACTAAACTAAATGCCTTTTCTTAAATACCCAGTATTTTTAGCTTCTACTAAAAATATATTTTTCTTTGAGTGGTTGGACATCTATAAAATGAAAAGTTGATGGTCTAATATTTTATTGAATTGTTATAATATACCAGGGTTATCAAATAAACCAACAACCCAACAAAGGAAACAAGCTAATCAATTTAGGTTGGATTGATTCGGTTCAGTTCATCAGTTTGTTTGATTTAATTCTTCTATTTTGCCTCGTATGACAACAAAATAAAATTGTATTGAATGCACCTTAGTTTCATTTATGACAAACTCATATGAAACATAATTGCATTAATAGTACTCAGAGTTGGAGTCTATAAGTATTTCATGAACCTAAGTGCAAATCATGCTTCATTAAAGATGAGATAAAATTTAGTTAAGTAACGGGAACTTTAAATTGCTTCATGTGAGCTTCAATTACTCTATGCTAGTTACAATTTTTAGGATTGACTAATTGGACACGAGTTCATTGATTTAGGGAAATTTTTGTGTAATTATCAAATACAACTTATGTTTTCAAATTTTTAGGTCATAATTTAGGTAGCTGGTGTTATGAGTCGTAAACTTGTTTCTTTACATAATATGGATTTAGTTGAACTGTTATTACCGATAAGATGGAGAAAGAAATTGTCTTTGAAATGACTAATAGACCTAGGTTCATCATTGTTGTCTTTTAACTGTGATTTTGCAAAAGCTTAACTAATATAAACTATCATGCCACAAGAACTTTAAGGTAAATCAAGAATATACCCTACACATACATCATTCAAGATAGGAATAAAATGGAGTTAAATTGAATCCACTTTAGTTTCATGTTTGGCATGTTCAAGATAAAGCATAATTGTATTTATGATATTGAGCTTGGAGTCTATAAGAATTTAATGATCATAAGAGAAATTCCTATTTTACTAGAGGAGACCAACTTTATTTAAGGTACTAGGAATTCAAACTGGCTTAAGAGTTGCGTGCGTGCTCATTTTATCCATGTTCTCCACTTCCTCCCATTTCCTCCTCTTCCTCCATCGCATTCTTTATTTCTCTTCCTATTTCTCAATCTCCAAACTCATCATTTCTATATCCCTAACCAATGCGGATTTGAATAAAGAAGGAGAAAAAGAAAGAGAGAGAAGAAAGTCGGTATGGATTTAGCTTTGGAACTAGACATTGATGAGTATGATCTAACTAACATCAATACAAAAAATTTAGTGACTTCTCTTTGGACCAACCAGGTAAGTGGTGTTACTATTGGCTTGGTTGGATGAATTGTATGAGGTATTAAACACGCGTGCTCCATAGCCCCTGCACGTGTCGTAGTTTGTGAGTGTTTGACATGTATTATGTTATGTTATGCTGTAACATGAGTTGAAATGAGGATTAATTTCTCAATTTTTTTTTAAGTTCAAATTTTTAGAATTTATTGCGAGATTTAGAGAACGAATTTAAATATGATAGGGAAGAAAAAAATAGTTACAAAAAAAAAAAAAAAAAAAACTCATTAAAAGTATAAAAGAAAATAGTAAAAAAAATAGGAAACTTCTTTAAATGTTATTGTTCACCGGTTTTTGGGTGCATCTTCCTTAAAAGGATTGTGACGATAGATGACCTAGGTAAAACTACTATTGGGAGATTAGTGGAATAGAGAATCTGTGCCCCTTAACATAACAAAGAGTTCCTAGGAAAAAATATCATAGAACAATTTGTGTGGGTCGATGGTGTAATGCCTTTGAAGTTAGGGGTCAAGGCTCTATCAAAATTCTGCAACAGAAAATAAATGGTACTACCATCATTTTTTTTTCAAGACTTTCTCAATCTCTCATGTAATGAAAATGGTACTACCATCATCTTCTTACATACCATACACAATTCCGTATTCATCAATTTGTATTCTTCAATTAATATGTTATAAAGACACTTATAAATTATAATTAAAAATATTAAATATAGTTTCTTCTTCCTTTTTTTTTTCAAACATCTTTATTTCTTTGTTCAACTTGATATAATTGTAGGGGGCATTTCGAGAATCGAACTTGAGATCTCTCGCACCCGAAGCAAGAATCATACCACTAGACCAAATGCCCTTGTAGTGAATCTATCATTTTTAGTTACTAGTCCATATGTTTTATGCGCCTCTATATTTAAAATTTATCCACATGTTTTTGTGCTTTAGAATCTATCTTGTACCTTTGAGATTATGAATGACCCACCTCAAATTATTTTGGTTGAAGCTGGTGCTGCAGCATTGCCACCATTCTTTGCTATCATTTAACAATATTTATAATAGGATTATGATTGCTATCTCATGTTATAAAAAACTTATAATACCGTCCCCTGGATACCATTTAACAATATTTATAATACGTAATTATTTTGGTTGAAGCTGCTGCAGCATTGCCACCATTCTTTGCTATCATTTAACAATATTTATAATAGGATTGCTAAGCATTGCCACCATAGGATTGCTACCATTTAACAATATTAATTTTTCTACGCCTACTATACATAAATATTTAGTATATATATCTCTATCACATCTTTACTATGAATAGTC
Source organism: Cucurbita pepo subsp. pepo (assembly GCF_057944985.1). Taxonomy (NCBI): domain Eukaryota; kingdom Viridiplantae; phylum Streptophyta; class Magnoliopsida; order Cucurbitales; family Cucurbitaceae; genus Cucurbita; species Cucurbita pepo. Next base: position 10,449,608 of record NC_141800.1, on the reverse strand, counting down.
AGTCTCCATATCAACATTCTAGAGCTCAAATAGTTAGTTTTTCTACGAGTGTTTAAAGAAAAAAATAAGCAAATGGAGGTTCGGAACTTTTGAACCCATCAGTTTACATGACACTATTGATATCTTTGGTGGCAATCTTATCTCTTGGAGTTCAAGGAAATAATCGATAGTTTCTTGTTCTAGTACGGAGGGCGAATCCAAGTCCTCTTGCGTGAGCTCGGGATGTCGCAAGCACAAACGCGGCCTGTGGTGTGACAACATTGGTGCCACCTATCTGTCCGCCAATCCAATCTTTCATCGATTGAGATTGATTATTACTTCGTTCGTGAAGGAGTATTAGGCGCAATCTGAACTTAATAGTACATCGTCCGGATTAGATAATCTATTGATTTACTCCCATTCAACCTAACAACACCATTAATATGTAATCATAAGGAAGAGTATTTATTAAATCCATAGGTTGTTTGCCTTAATTTTTGTAGGAAACAACAAACTATTTAATTTGATATAATTGTGGGGGCATTTCATGAATCGAACTTAAGATTTAAAATTTATCCACTAGACCAAATGCCAGGGAAGTGGATCAATCATTTTTAGTTTCTAGTCCATGTGTTTTGTGTGCCTCATGATTTGAAATTTATCCACGTTTTTTTTTTGTGCTTTAGAACCTACTATTATTGTCACGTTAATTTCAGGTTGTCCATCATATAGTAGAATTTGTTCTTCAAATCAATTGGATGTACTTCAATTAATTTTATTAAAAAATATTGGCATAAATAAAGTTCTTTGTACTTCAATTAATATTATTAATAAATATTGAAATAAATAAAGTTCATATCCTATAATTCCTACCTTGTACGTTTGAGATTATGAATGACCCAGCTCAAATTTGTTTGGTTGAAGCTGCATTGCACCAAAGTATATGCATTCCTTTAGGATAAATATTGAAACAATACGTTTAAATTTTAAGTAAAATTTCACCACAAACTAAGTTTTTGAAAACCACTTTTATTTGATATTTATTTTAAATTTTAAAATTTTTAAAATTTTAGTTTTCAAAACCTAGATTCATAGGTTAAAACTACTTCTTTGCTATCATTTCATAATATTTATATTGTAAAATGGGATTAACTTCTTTAAGGTTATGTAGTTTCTTTTTATTACTACGTTCACTTCTATCTCATGTTTTTTTTTTTTAAAAAAGTGCTAGTAAACATAATTCCTCTTTTATTGTTATATATACTTACTCCATTTTTATTTACTTCATTTTATAAAAAAGTCTACGGTAATTACTAAACCCATGTGTTTAATACATTCCCTGACAAAACAAACTTGTTAGTATTGGGATAAATTATCATGAATAGGAAGAGAAGAAACTCCGAAAATAAGTAGAAGGTTGAGAATTTCACTCAACCACACAATCGAACTTGAAAGACTGAATGACTCATATGCAATTCTACCCCAACAATTGCTTGAAACTTAGAAATAACAGATATGATGCTCGGATTTTTAACGGAAACTTCTCACCTTGAGAGATCAATTTCATTCCTCTCAAATCTGATTTTTACATAATAATTTGTGGATATTTATAGTCTTTCACACAAGAAGTTAGTGGCATGGATTTGATCTCAATCCCCTTGAATCTCCACAAGGACGAGGTCAATTTGACAATTTGACCATTACATACTTCATGAATTAAAAATAAATAAAGTTTTCTAACCACTCATGTAATGATGCTTGCAACTTCATCCTCTACTTGAACTGTGTAAATATTCACTTAAGCTCCAAATGGTCCTTCCTCAATCGAATAAGCTTGTAACACATAAAGCCTATCCAATTTTATAGATGAAGAGTGAATACTTGTTGAATCTTCTTGGCTGGTCCAGTTGGAACATTTGGAACACCGTGATCCTTATCATCTTCCCCCTCTTCAAAAGAATTCGTCCTTGAATAAGAAAAATCATCACCTACATCAAAAGGACTCGAGTCAGCAAGATTGAAAGTAGAATGTGCTGAAAATTCTCTAGGAAGATCATTTTATATGCATTGTTATTAATTATTTCAAGGACTTGATAAGGGTTATCCCCTCTTGGATGTAACTTTGTCTTCCTTTGAGATGGGTATCGCTCCTTGTGAAAATGTATCTAAACCCAATTATCGAGTTGAAATGATTTTCTTCCGTCATTTGTTAATTATTTAAGCAACTTTGAAATTTTGTTTCTCAATTGTCTCCTTCACCTCTTTATGCAATGTTTTGATCAAACCTTACTTGTGGTTGCTTTACTCACAAAATTATTTAATTCTTAAAGTAACTTTTGGTTTCTGAATTGTCTCCTTTCACCTGTTTATACCTGTTTATGCAATGTTTGTGTAATAGCCAAATAATAATAATAATAATAATAAATAAACAAATAAAAATAATTATAAAAAACTATATATGTCAAAATAATAATAATAATAATAATAATAATAATAATTCATAAATAAATAACTAAGAAGAATTACTTAAAAATAAAAATTAAAATAAAATTTACCTACCCCTATCTACTAACCTCTCATCCCAATAGCATCCTCTTTCCTCAACCCCACAATATCACAGTTCATCCAAAAAAAAAAATAAACAAAAAAAATGTCAGATATGAGAAAAAGTAAAATGGTGTTTAAACAGAGGGATATGATGCAGACTTACCTAGAGAGATTTTGGTCTGTTATTAGGTAAAATCCTATCTGATCAAATCCCATATTCAATGAATTAGATTTTTTTTGTTAGCATGGGAAGTTATACGAAATAAGGTTAGAATCAATAAAATTTTAGTTGGCAGATCCATAAATCTGTAACATAGCCGCCAAACAATCTATTAAAATTGGCCAATAATATCTGTTTAAAGATTGAAAATAAATATAGAGTTAGAGTAATATTTACAGAATTGAAAATCTATTTACAAAATGAAAATAATTACAAAGAGGGAGGAGGGAAGATTTTGTTGAACAAAATTTAAAAATAAAACAGGAAATGAGGGCATGGAACTCCATTAAATTTTGTCTAACACGAAATATCATAATTTTAACCATGTAAATTAGAGAAATAATTTTATAAAGTTCAAACTTGAAACTGATGTCATGGGCTCACATAAGTTGACTTGGATTTCAAAGGACGGAATCGAACTTTCATTAAGGATATATACGTGTCAACGACTTAAGCTAACCAGGTAAGTGACCTTACTATCGGCATGGTTATATTTGATGTTGACACGTGCCCTATGGTTCTGCACGTGTCATATATATTGATATGTGTGAATTGTTTGAGGATCGATATGCTTCCTATATGTTATGTATATGTTATAATATGTGAATTGTATGATAATAATTACGATACGCTGTGTTCAAGGATATGTTTGAGATAGGATACAAGAATGATGCACAAAACGAAATGTAACGATAGGAGTAAAATACGTTCATGAAACGTTAAGGTTAGGTTGCATACTAGAGTGATATGGATAAGAGAGATTAATGGAAGAATACGGTTAGGTTACGGGTTTAAAGGGATAGGTTTGTGATAGATTGACAGAACGATAGCGTTAGGTTAAGTTCTTGTGATGAGATGACTAAGGTACATTCACGTAATGATATGTCTGTGATAGGTATAAGAATGTTAAGGCAATGATAAGTTAGAGAACGATATGACTACGAAGTGTTTATGTTATGACTTATTTATGATATCATACATTGTGATGCAATATGTCATGGTATGATGTGTATATGATGAAATGATATGTTAAAAGCATAGAACGTTATGTTAGGTCTCTTAAATTATGTGTATACATCATCATATGAATGACATGAAATTACGATAAATTGCATGAAATAGAACCCTGTTAGAACTATGTATGATTTGAGAACTGAAGAATGAGAAACGATATGACATGAATGATGAACGATATCTGAAACGATATGAAAAATGATATGATATGTAAACAATGCTAGTGGGGTTGTATTAAAGGATAATGAAAATGGAAAAGTTTTTGGATCTCATGCATTTGGGGGGATACCCCTATCCCATCACGAGGGTACGGACGCGTACATCCAATGGCAGGACAACGATCGTTATGCTTTGCAAAGCACTGCCGTGACGGTTACTAGTTCTAGCGGGTGTCTGGCCTAAGGGGCTCCTAGAGTATGTCCACCGGATAAGGAAAGTGGCCCAGCGGTGTGCGAACTAGCTGGTGAGCCCATACTTGCACGTATGGCCTGTGTGTAGAGTATATGGTATACGTCCAAAATTACCCGTTAGGACAGCACCGTAGGAAAAACGGAATGAAAGATAGGACTCATCATCCCATTACATGTGATTGTTGCATTTAACCCCAATAGTGGGGTCACTTACTGAGTATTTCAAGTCATGTGCTACTACATTTTTCAGGTTAAGACAAGGCATTCCTGTACGGCTGACGACAACATCACAACTAGAGACCATGGCATATGCATTGGATAGTGGTATTTATTTTCATAGACTTAGGCTAGAATAGGATGTTTTTAATTTAAACACTTATTTATTTTATTTAGTCTTTTGTTCTGTCGTTTTAAAGATGTTTTCGAAACACGTAAGTCTATGACTGTGTTTTAAGATAAAGGTTATGTTGTATGGAATTTAAATGAAGTCTTCTGCATTCAATGTTTATGATACATATACAGTGGCGACCTTAAATTAAGTAGAAAATTTTAGGTCGTTACAGTTTTGATTAGATCTTCCTTACTTGTGGTTGCTTTACTCACAAAAATATTAGAATGAATAGGAAGCAAATCAAGAGGCGTAAGTGGATTAAATCCATAAACGTCCTCAAAAGAAGACCAATGAGTGGTACTATAAATTTCTCCAAAGGAGAACGGTACTATGAAAAATTGTTCTTAATGGTGGTAATATAACACATGCGGAAGCAATTTGGATCTTAGGCACTTTAAGAACATTAATTATAGTATATAACTAGCATGTTCATAAGTATTAAAACTTAATTAGTTTAGATACTAACCTTTTGTAGTTCAAACTCCTTTTTCCTCACGAACCATTGATGGTGTTAATATAACACCTTTTGTAGTTCAAACTCCTTTTTCCTCACGAACCGGTTTCGAACCACCACTAGTGTCTTTTCCACTATCCTCCGGCCTTAGAACGGGATTGTGGAATCCGGTGAGTGACTAAACTTGGAAGGGATTTTGTATATGTGAAGAGATGTTTGTGAGAGGTTTTTCTCAAGGTTTTCCACCAAGAAGAAGAAGACCTTCCATGTACAATGATCACTCTATTTAAAGAGTGATTTTGCATGTTCATGCAAATTTGAGATCACCAAATTTTGACACTTAAAATTCCACTCAAATGTTTGGGATTATGTGGGAAGCATGCATGTTTGAGTTAACCAAATTTTGACACTCAAAATTCCACTCAAACTTGTGGGGTTTATTTGGCAAACATGCAAGTTTGGTTAAACCAAATTTTGACACCTCAAAATTCCACTAGGATTTTTCCATTAAATGAAGTCAACATTTTGACTTTCTTCATTTTAATTCAACAATTAATTTGAATAATGAATTTCAAATTAAAGTAACATTAAATGATTAATTAAACTATTTAATTAATATTTAATATTAATTCAAATGCCAATCTCAATCAATTCTGACACATAATTGATTAAGATATTTAAATCTTATTTAAATATCTCTGATTCTCTTCTTTTGTTTAATTCGTAAATAAAACAAAAATTCGGTTAAATATATCGTATATATGTAGCGCATATTCCCTAACTTGAATTCGAACACTTCGAACTCACTCGTCACACTGTTTTATGGTTTAGTCCGATATGAGCTAGTAGAGGGACCTAATGGACCTATAGATCATGGGCTCCAACGATCCAAGATTAACCGGCTAAACTCATTAACCTTGTTAACCAACATTCGTTAACTACTAGGACACTCCACTATAGCCTAGTAGTTGCACTCCCCTCACTATAGATATATTTCTGTCCATTTGATATAACCATGATTAGTAAGTCGATCCTTCACAGGTTGTTCGTAACTAGAGCTGGGTCAATTTACCGTTTTACCCCTAAAGTTACTTCTTATTCCTTATGTCTCACTGATCCTCTAATGAACAATTGATTTGTGGTCCAACCAGTAAACCGAATCCCTCTCAGGCCAATGAGAGGGTGGGGCCCCTTGTTTAAGACCTGGAGTCAGTGCTTAAGGGAACTACCTTTCTTCTATCCTTAAAAGTGGGTAGGAGTGAATTCCATCTTGCACCCCACGTCCCCAGCCATTCACCCAGTCTTACCCCTGAAAGGGGAGGCCTATTGAGTCGGCGAACTAGAGCCACTCTCACCCATACAAATCTAAAGATAATTCCGAATAAACAGGAGTTCGTGGTTAGCTCAGGATTAAAATCGAGTTACCTAGGTTATCGAATAAAAAGAAAATGAGTCTCAACAGTAAACGATATTATAAAGTGAGAGTGGTTTTCTTCATGGTCCGATCTTATGCAATACTCATTGCATAGGACGCCCCCACTCACATGTCTCCACATGTACAATTTAGTGATCACATTGTTTATATCAGTCTTACCCCTGAAAGGGGAGGCCTATTGAGTCGGCGAACTAGAGCCACTCTCACCCATGCAAATCTAAAGATAATTCCGAATAAACAGGAGTTCGTGGTTAGCTCAGGATTAAAATCGAGTTACCTAGGTTATCGAATAAAAAGAAAATGAGTCTCAACAGTAAACGATATTATAAAGTGAGAGTGGTTTTCTTCATGGTCCGATCTTATGCAATACTCATTGCATAGGACGCCCCCACTCACATGTCTCCACATGTACAATTTAGTGATCACATTGTTTATATCATATACAAAAGTGGGCCGCATCCGTAGTGTCCCCAGAATAAGGTACTCAGCCTTATCCTTATACTATAGATCATTTTGACTATATACTTGAACTTGATCCACTCTTATGTCTCTACATATAGTTCAAGTAATCATACTATAGCCAGAGTGTTCTTAGTTTATTGGATTTAGATTAATGATCGTAAAGTTCACTTTATTCAATAACAATCTTTACTGAATAAATAACAATAATAACTTTATTGAAAATAGAATATGTTTTTGTTTACAAACTATGAGTTTTAAGACATAAAACCCAACAAACTCCCACTTGGACTAAAACTCTAGTGGGGTTTTATAACGTTGAGTAGAGAGAAATACAATGAACTAGGGCATCATATACTCATGCCTTTTCTCCCACTTGCCCTAGATTACATAACTCGTAGTCCTAGACTCACAGGTGCCCTTCAAACACTTTAGCCGTGAGGGGCTTTGTAAATGGATCAGCAATGTTGTGCTCTGAAGCTATCTGTGTGACGATCACATCTCCTCGTTGCACAATCTCCCTTATGAGATGGTATTTGCGCTTAATATGTTTTCCTCGCTTATGGCTTCTTGGTTCTTTTGAATTTGCAACTGCTCCACTGTTATCACAATAAAGAGTGACGGGAAGATGCATATTTGGAACGACTTCCAAATCAGTTAAGAACTTCCTAAGCCATACAGATTCTTTCGCTGTTTCACAAGCAGCAACATACTCAGCCTCCATGGTGGAATCAGCAATGCAACCTTGCTTTATGCTTCTCCATATTATTGCTCCTCCGTTTAGAGTGAAGACAGATCCTGATGTCGATTTCTTCGAATCTACATCGGTCTGAAAATCTGAGTCAGTGTACCCTGTAAGGATCAGATCCTTAGCACCGTACACTAGCATATAGTCCCTCGTTCTCCTAAGATACTTGAGGATATTCTTAACGGCAGTCCAATGAGCACGTCCCGGATTGGACTGATATCTGCTGACAATTCCCACAGCATAGCATATGTCGGGTTGGGTACATAGCATGGCATACATCAGACTGCCAACTGCTGATGCATAGGGAATGTGTCTCATATCCTCAACTTCTTGAGGTGTCTTAGGACTTTGTTCCCTCGACAAATGAACTTCATGCCTGAAAGGTAATAATCCTTTCTTGGAGTCCTGCATCTTATATCGAATCAACATTTTGTCGATGTACGATGCCTGAGACAATGCTAGTGTTTTGTTCTTGCGATTCCGAACAATTTGGATTCCAAGAACAAACTGAGCCTCTCCCAAATCTTTCATTTGGAATTGTGTCGCTAGCCAATGCTTAATGTCAGTCAGAAATTCCACATCATTTCCAATGAGTAGGATATCGTCAACGTACAACACCAGGAAAGCTACTGTAGAGTTGACTATCCTTTTATAAACACAAGGTTCGTCAACATTCTGTTTAAAGCCATAAGATTTGATCGCAGTATCAAACTTTATATTCCAGGATCGAGATGCTTGCTTCAACCCATAAATGGATCTTTTAAGCTTGCAAACCCTTTGCTCGTGATCCTGTTCAATGAACCCCTCTGGTTGAGCCATATAGATACTCTCTTCAAGATTGCCGTTTAGAAAGGTTGTCTTAACATCCATTTGCCAAATTTCATAATCATAAAATGTGGCAATAGACAAGAGTATTCTAATCGATTTAAGCATAGCAACAGGAGAGAAGGTTTCTTCATAGTCCACCCCCTCTCTTTGGGTATAACCCTTTGCTACTAGTCGAGCTTTAAAGGTCTGTACCTTACCGGTTTGGTCTCGTTTCCTCTTATAGATCCATTTGCAACCAATAGGTTTTACCCCATCTGGTTGATCTACAAGTTCCCAGACTGTATTGAAGTACATTGACTCAATTTCAAGATTCATGGCTTTAATCCACTGATCTCTATCTCCATCATTCATTGCCTATTTATAGGTCAATGGATCCTCAACGCCATCATCAGGTATGATGACTTGAGTTTCTGCCAAACCCATGTAACGATTGGGTTGAGTTATAACCCTCCCACTACGTCGAGGCATTCTCAACTCTTGAGAAGGATGTGATTGACCAGAAGTGTCAACTCCATCAACAACTCTTGTTGAAGGACCAGCTTGATCAACAACTCTTGTTGTTTTATTAGTAGCTTCTTTAGAAATCTCACTTAATACTAGTTTGCAACGAGGTTGATGATTTCTTACGTGGTCTTCCTCTAAGAATGTAGCATTTGTGGATACAAACACTCTATTTTCTTGAGGGTCATAAAACAAACCACCTTTCGTCTCTTTGGGGTATCCTACGAATAGACATAATTTTGAACGACGTTCTAATTTCTTGAGGTTTTGCAACAACACATGTGCTGGACATCCCCAAATTCTGAGGTGACGTAAACTACCTTTACGCCCTTTCCATAACTCATAAGGTGTTTCTGAAACACTCTTAGTAGGAACCAAGTTCAAAATGTATGTAGCAGTCTCCACTGCATATCCCCAAAACGGATCGGGTAATTGAGAGAAACTTATCATAGACCAAACCATGTCTAATAGAGTTCTATTTCTCCTTTCTGATACACCATTTTGTTGAGGCATACCAAGGGGCTGAGAGTTGTGACCTTATTCCATGTTCTATCATATAGTCTTGAAATCTTAAGTCCATGTACTCTCCTCCTCGATCTGATCGAAGTGTTTTAATAGTTTTACCTAATAGATTCTCAACCTCAGTCTTATACTCTCTGAATTTTTCAAGAGCTTCGAACTTGTGATGCATTAGGTAAAGATAGCCATACCTTGAATAATCATCAATAAAACTGATGAAATATTCATACACTCCTCGTGCTTTGACATTCATTGGACCACAGAGATCTGTATGCACGAGTTCTAAGGTTTCTTTGGCTCTACAACCTTTTTCGGAAGATGATCGTTTAGTCATTTTACCCTCAAGACAAGAGTCACATGGAGGTGAAGAGTTGTCTTCTAACTCATTTAGAAGTTCTCTTTTAACCAATCTCTCAATCCTATTGAGATTAATTTGACCTAGTCTTAAGTGCCAAAGATAGGTATTAGGAGAAATTTTTTGTCGTTTATTTTGAGTTTCAGCTGTTTTAAACATCTCGGTATTTAAAACAGCTTTTGTTTCGCTCGGTTTTAACATATATAAGTTGTTTTCTAGTTTTGCAGAACAAATATGAATACCTCTTTTGCAAATGAACACTTCATTGATTTCAAAAGATACTTTATACAATTGTTCTAATAAACAAGAGATAGATATTATATTTCTTTTCATTTCAGGAACAAAAAGTACATTATCTAATATAATGAATCTATCTCCAAAAAACAACTTCAAATTTCCTACTGATGTTGCTGACAACCTCTCCTGTTCCAACCCTGAGTGTTATCTCACTGTCCGCAAGCATTCTCCAGGAGCTAGTTTCCTGGTAAAAAGAACAAATATGATTAGTCGCCCCTGAATCTAGTATCCAAGTTGAGTTGTCATACTCTACTAAACATATTTCTACAACGAGTTAATCATATTTACCTTATTGTGTCTTTTCGGCTTTCTTCTCTGCAAGGTATTTTGGGCAGTTTCTCTTCCAGTGCCCGTTTTCATTGCAATGGAAACATTTTCCTTTATCTGCTTTTTGAACCTTGTGTTTGCGGTTAGTAGGAATCTTATTTTTCCCTTTACCCTTCTTCTTCATCAAAACACTTTTGAAGTTGAAGGTCCAGACTTATTTTTGGAGGACGATCCTCGTAGTAATTTCTTGGAGATAGCAACATTCGCTTCTCCTGTTTGTCCCTTGTTCATTAAGAGGGACTGATAAGTCTGTAGCTCATTGAGAAGAGCAGTCAAGTTATATTCTATTTTGTTCATTACCACATTGGTGCGGAACTGGAAGAAGCTCTTCGGAAGAGACATCATGATAAAACTAACTTGACTCTTCTCATGAATGACAGCTTCATTTTCTTCTGCCACATTGAAATGGACCATCATGTCCAGGACATGTTCTCTAACTGAGGTCCCTTCTTTCATACGGCAGTTGTAAATGTATTTTATGGCTTCATGTCTAAGGGAGAAGGACGGTTGTCCAAATATCCCTTTTAGAGATTCCATAATCTCTTTAGCAGTACCCATAACATCGTGTTTCTTAGCCAAAACATCAGATATGCTGGCTAGAATGTACACTCGGGCTTTATCATTTCCTTTATCCATCTGTCATACGCATCCCGAACTGTTCGGTTTGCATTTGAGCTGGGGTTTGGAGGACACTCCTCAGTTAAAACAAACTTTAAATCATCAATGACTAGTATTGTGTTTAGGTTTGATTTCCAAGTTGTGTAGTTGTCGCCGTTTAATTTCTCAGAAGCGAGTAATTGTACTATTGAGTTTGTCATGCTGTGATATAAAGAAAATTCTATTAGTGATTTGACTTAATTCTGTTTAATCCAATCAGTTTTAGCAAATGTAATAATGTACCCAAATCATTATTAATTTGCAGCGATACTTTAGTGAGTTTAGAGCAACTGCTACCGAGGGGCAGTCAATCACTCATTCACTAAACCAAGACATTCTTGACTTAAACACTATTCCCAGAATAACTCTTGTTCCTATAGTGTTCTTAGTTATCGCTATTTTGGTCAAGAATATACCAACTCTTAGTATTTCTTCGTAAGTGTGACCCGCCATTTTCAGACCTCATAGATCGGTCCCAACAATGCTATCGAATGAAAAAGCCAAAGTTGGGAACGGACCTAAGAAATCCTATCCATTTCTGGAGTTTGCGTTGTTTCGACTCCCATGTTATGACCCTCCGAATGGGTAGTTGCTCTAGGGTAACATGCAGGTGGAACATGGGAACCTTACGGTGCAACCTAGTGGTGGAGACCATAGGACGTATTTGACATACTTCCTTCTCCCACTTACTATAAATACTTTCTCTATTCACCTTGTTATTGACTCATGCAAATACCTTCCGAATGGAGGACGCTCCCAGGGCGACACGAGGCCGAGCATGAATCTCACTGTGTGAATTTTACAGAGAGCGTGAAAAGAAAACGATGTATCTTATACACCTTTTTCCTCCCACTAAGTATTTTAGATGGTTGGGTATACTCATTACTTAAGTATATTCCGGCTAATTAAATATAACTTAAGTCTAGGTGATTTTTCTAAATCTTACATCACTTAAGCATGCTCATAAAACTCGGCTAACTAAGCTAAGTACTGGTCCGATCTCCAAGTAGTAGGTGTTCCGAAAACCGTCAACTTAAGTACCTCCAGCCTTAGACAAGATCGTGCCAGGTGAGCTTTCTCGTAACAGCAATTTTGTAAGACATCGACCTATTTTAACTATTAAAATTGATCGTGCTCGGTTCTCAACCCTAAGTGAGCATGCACCTATCTTGATTATAGATTTTTAACGTCTATCTCATTTTATGATGTTGAAAATAACCTATAACATGCATCTAACATGCTTTATATAACAATTATATAATCATCAATTCCATGCAATAATATAACAATTTATATCTTTCACTCATGGAACCCTAAACATGCATACTATACATTATAACACTTATAACATACTTGGAATGCATGAAACATGCTTAGCCTATGGTGGGATTTTAAATCTATATGACATACTTTATGCATATACATTTTCTATTTAATTAAAACATACATTCATAATGCATAATTAATTAAACGCACTAAAGTGGGTTGGTTTTGGCATTTTAAAGCAAGCAATTAACTAAATTATTACACTAATAATTAAAAATTACTTGAGTCGTTCCCGAGGATCACGAACTAGGCGAACAAACCCTTAAAAACGTTGAATCGAACCCCAACGGCAGAAAAAACACTCGAACCGCCTCTTCAATCTTCTTCGGTTCAGCTTGCTATCTCTTCCATTTTCGATCAATTACAACCTAAAATGGACTCTAATGACTCCATAAAATTACAGGCCTTTCTTCATTCATTAAAGCCCATACACATTAGGCTTATTACAATAATTGTATGAAATGGAAAATTACAGGCCTTTCTTCATTCATTAAAGCCCATACACATTAGGCTTATTACAATAATTGTATGAAATGGAAGCATAAAAAAATGCCAAAACCAAAACCATCCACTTTAGCAACCACAAATTTCATTCATGAAATGGTACCCACCATGATCAAATTAATGTAAATAAAGTGCCTAAAACTTGCTCTGATACCAATTAATGGTGTTAATATAACACATGCGGAAGCAATTTGGATCTTAGGCACTCTAAGAACATTAATTATAGTATATAACTAGCATGTTCATAAGTATTAAAACTTAATTAGTTTAGATACTAACCTTTTGTAGTTCAAACTCCTTTTTCCTCACGAACCATTGATGGTGTTAATATAACACCTTTTGTAGTTCAAACTCCTTTTTCCTCATGAACCGGTTTCGAACCACCACTAGTGTCTTCTCCACTATCCTTCGGCCTTAGAACGGGATTGTGGAATCCGGTGAGTGACTAAACTTGGAAGGGATTTTGTATATGTGAAGAGATGTTTGTGAGAGGTTTTTCTCAAGGTTTTCCACCAAGAAGAAGAAGACCTTCCATGTACAATGATCACTCTATTTAAAGAGTGATGTTTGCATGTTCATGCAAATTTGAGATCACCAAATTTTGACACTTAAAATTCTACTCAAATGTTTGGGATTATGTGGCAAGCATGCATGTTTGAGTTAACCAAATTTTGACACTCAAAATTCCACTCAAACTTGTGGGGTTTATTTGGCAAACATGCAAGTTGGTTAAACCAAATTTTGACACCTCAAAATTCCACTAACATGGATTTTTCCATTAAATGAAGTCAACATTTTGACTTTTTTCATTTTAATTCAACAATTAATTTGAATAATGAATTTCAAATTAAAGTAACATTAAATGATTAATTAAACTATTTAATTAATATTTAATATTAATTCAAATGTCAATCCCAATCAATTCTGACACATAATTGATTAAGATATTTAAATCTTATTTAAATATCTCCGATTCTCTTCTTTTGTTTAATTTGTAATAAAACAAAAATGCGGTTAAATATATCGTATATATGTAGCGCATATTCCCTAACTTTAATTCGAACACTTCGAACTCACTCGTCACACTGTTTTATGGTTTAGTCCGATATGAGCTAGCAGAGGGACCTAATGGACCTATAGATCATGGGCTCCAACGATCCAAGATTAACCGGCTAAACTCATTAACCTTGTTAACCAACATTCGTTAACTACTACGACACTCCATTATAGCCTAGTAGTTGCACTCCCCTCACTATAGATATATTTCGGTCCATCTGATATAACCATGATTAGTAAGTCGATCCTTCACAGGTTGTTCGTAACTAGAGCTGGGTCAATTTATCGTTTTACCCCTAAAGTTACTTCTTGTTCCTTATGTCTCACTGATCCTCTAATGAACAATTGATTTGTGGTCCAACCAGTAAACCGAATCCCTCTCAGGCCAATGAGAGGGTGGGGCCCCTTGTTCAAGACCTGGAGTCAGTGCTTAAGGGAACTACCTTTCTTCTATCCTTAAAAGTAGGTAGCAGTGAATTCCATCTTGCACCCCACGTCCCCAGCCATTCACCCAGTCTTACCCCTGAAAGGGGAGGCCTATTGAGTCGGCGAACTAGAGCCACTCTCACCCATGCAAATCTAAAGATAATTCCGAATAAACAGGAGTTCGTGGTTAGCTCAGGATTAAAATCGAGTTACCTAGGTTATCGAATGAAAAGAAAATGAGTCTCAACAGTAAACGACATTATAAAGTGAGAGTGGTTTTCTTCATGGTCCGATCTGATGCAATACTCATTGCATAGGACGCCCCCACTCACATGTCTCCACATGTACAATTTAGTGATCACATTGTTTATATCATATACAAAAGTGGGCCGCATCCATAGTGTCCCCAAAATAAGGTACTCAGCCTTATCCTTATACTATAGATCATTTTGACTATATACTTGAACTTGATCCACTCTTATGTCTCTACATATAGTTCAAGTAATCATACTATAGCAAGAGTGTTCTTAGTTTATTGGATTTAGATTAATGATCGTAAAGTTCACTTTATTCAATAACAATCTTTACTGAATAAATAACAATAATAACTTTATTGAAAATAGAATATGTTTTTGTTTACAAACTATGAGTTTTAGGACATAAAACCCAACAGTTCTATTATATGTCATCTCTACAAATGGCAAACATTCGTCCCAAGACTTTATATTCTTAGAAATAATAGGCAGATTAAATCCATAAACATCTTCAGAAGGCGAACAATAAGTCGTACTTTGAGTTGCTCTGAAGGAGAACCATACTATGAACTCCTCTATTATATGTCATGTCTACAAATGACAAACATTAGTTCCAAGACTTAATATATTCTTAGAAATAATAGGCAATAATCCAATTTATCTCACACCATACTTTTCAACAGTGACTTAAAAATTTAATTATCCCTATCTTTTTTTCGTATTGCAAACCACATTTAAAGGCATATACAATCCATATAAAATATCTATCCCATTAAGGCACCACCCTATTACAGAGCATTTAGGAATACAGAGCGGGGTGTTCGGGGTATCGACCCCCATACCAATCGCATGCAAACAGAGCACTCTACCATCTTATCTACATTCGCACAATTCTTGCCTAACAAAACCCAAAACTGCGCTCATCAATAATAGTGAAAATGAAAAAATATTTATGCTAGTTATGTCAAAAATAAGGAAAAATTGAATAGAAATAAAATATTAATAACGAATAGTTTCTTTAGGAGATGCACTCTACCATCTTAGCTACATCCCCATAATTCTTACCTAACAAAACCCAAAACTGCACATCATCAAATAATAGTGAAAATGAAAAAATATTTCTGCTCATTATGTCAAAAATAAAGAAAAATTGAATAGAAATAAAATATTAATGAGTCTCTGAGATGCACTCTACCATCTTAGCTACATCCCCACAGTTCTTACATAACAAAACCCAAAATCCTCGTACCTCTCGCATGCAAAGAGTGCACTCAACCATCTTACCTACATCCCCACAATTCTTACATCACAAAACCCTAAACGTCCCTTCATCAATAATAGTGAAACTGAAAAACTTCCTTTGATCATTATGCCATAAATAAGATTAATAATTGATAGTTTTCCTTTGGATGCATGATAGCGATCCCCGTACCTCTCGTATGAAAAGCATGTGCTCTACCATTTAAGCTACATTCCTACAATTCTTACATCACAAACCCTTTAAACATCCCATCATCAATAATAGTAAAATGAAAAAATATCTCTACTCATTATGTCATAAATAAAGAAAGATTGAATAAAAATAAAATATTAATAACAAATAGTTATTTAGAGATACGGTGTATCGATCCCCGTGGCTCTTGCATTCAAAGAGTGCCATCTTACTTCATCCATAACAAAATCCTATATGTCGCATCATCAAGAATAGTGAAAATGAAAACTATCCCGGCTCATTATGTCATAAATAAGAAAAAATTGAAATAGAAATAGAATATTTGGTAGTAGGATTCCTTTGTTGATGCAGGGTATCGCACCGTACTTCTCACATGCGAAGCGAGCGCTCTACCATCTGAGCTACATCCCACAGTTCTTACGTCATAAGATCCTAAACCTAAGCTACATCCCCGCAATAATAGTGAAAATGAAAAAATATCTATGCTCAATATGTCAAAATAAGAAAAGATTGAATAGAAATGAAACCATCTGAGCTACATCCCCGCATGCAAAGTGATCGCTCTACCATCTAAGCTACATCTCGACGATTCTTCTAGAGATGCAAATT
The DNA here is from genome assembly GCF_057944985.1 of Cucurbita pepo subsp. pepo. Lineage (NCBI taxonomy): Eukaryota > Viridiplantae > Streptophyta > Magnoliopsida > Cucurbitales > Cucurbitaceae > Cucurbita > Cucurbita pepo. The sequence continues at coordinate 10,432,839 of NC_141800.1, read as the reverse complement.
CAAAGTATCAATCCCTGTACCTCTTGCATGCTAAGCGAACGCTCTACCATCTAAGCTACATCCCCACAACTCTTATATCACAAAACCCTAACTGTCTCGTCATTAATAACAGTGAAAATGACAGTGAAAATGAAAAACTATCTCTAACAATATGTCATAAATAAAAATAAATTGAAAATAATTAATATATTTAATAATTGATAGTTATCCTTGAGAGATGCGAGGTACCAGTCCCAGACCCCATACCTCTCGCTCTGCCATCTAAGCTACATCCCCATGATTCTTACTTCACAAAACATTAAATTTTTCGTCATAAATAAGGAAAAATAATTATATTTAATAATTGATAGTTATCCTTGAGAGATGCGAGGTACCAGTCCCAGACCCCATACCTCTCGCTCTGCCATCTAAGCTACATCCCCATGATTCTTACTTCACAAAACATTAAATTTTTCGTCATAAATAAGGAAAAATTGAATGATCCCCATACCTCTCGCATGCTAAACGAGTGCTCTACCATCTGAGCTACATCCCCACATTACTTGCACCACAAAATCCTAAATTTCCTGTCATCAATAATAGTGAAAAGGAAGAAATATCGCTACTCAACATGTCATGACTAAGGAACAATTGAAAAGAAATAACATATTTGGAGATGCAAGGTACCGATCCCCGTACCTCTTGCATGCAAAGCGAGCGCTCTACCTTCTGAGCTACATCCCCACGATTCTTACGTCACAAAACCCTAAACATCTTGTCATCGATAATAGTGAAAATGAAAAAATATCGCTACTCATTATGCCATAAATAAGGAAAAATTCAATAGAAATAAAATAGTAATAACAAATAGTTTCTTTTAGAAATGCGAGGAATCGATCCCCGTACCTCTCGCATGAAAGCGATATACAATCTCATCTACATTCCCATGATTCTTACATTAGAAACCCCTAAACATCCTGTCATCAATAATAGTGAAAATGAAAAAATAAATAAGGAAAGATTGAATAGAGTTTCTTTTGGAGATGTGGGGTATCAATACCCGTACCTCTCGCATGCTATGCTAGCACTCTACCATCTGAGTTACATCCCCACAATTCTTGCATCCCAAAACTTATTTTCCACCATCAATAATAGTGAAAATGAAGAAATATCCCTACTTAACATGTCATGAATAAGGAAAAATTGAAAAGAAATAACATATTTAATAATAAATAGTTTTATTTTGGAGATGCATAGTATCAATCCCCTTACCTCTTGCATGTAAAGTAAGCACTCTACCATCTGAGCTACATCCCCACGATTCTTACATCAAAAAATCCTAAATGTCTCGTCATCAATAATAAGAAAAATGAAAAACTATCCCCACTCATTATGTCGTAAATATGAAAATTTTGAAAAGAAATAATATATTTAGTAATCCATTCATTTGGAGATGCAAGGTATCGATCCCTGTACTACCCACACGAGAAGCGAGCGCTCTACCATTTGATCTAAATCCGCTCAATTCTTACCTTAGAAAACCCTAAACATTCCGTTATCAATAATTGTATAAATGAAAAAATATCTTGGCTTGGTATGTCATAAATAAGGAAAGATTGAATAGAAATAAAATATAAATAACAAATAGTTCCTTTTGGAGATGCAGGATATAGATCCTGGTACCTTTCACATGCTACGCGAGTGCTCTACAATTTGGGCAAAATACCCACAATTCTTAAATCACAAAACCCTAAATTTTCCATCATAAAAAATAGTGAAAATGAAGAAATATCGCTACTCAACATGCATCTATCCCTATACCTCTTGCATACAAAGCAAGCGCTTTACCATATGAGCTACATCCTCATGATTCTTATGTTACAAAACCCTATATGTCTCGTCATTAATAATAGTAAAAATGAAAAATTATCCCTACTCATTATGTCGTAAATATGAAAAATTTGAAAAAAAATAATATATAACAAATAGTTTCTTTCGGAGATGCGAGGTATCTCGATCCCCATACCTCTTGCATACTAAGTGAGCGCTCTACTATCTGAGCTACATCCCCACATTACTTGCCTCTCGCATACTAAGTGAGTGCTCTACCATCTGAGCTACATCCCCACATTACTTGCACCACAAAATTTCCTGTCATCAATAATAGTGAAAACGAAGAAATATCGTTACTCAACATGTCATGACTAAGGAACAATAGAAAAGAAATAACATATTTAATAATAGATAGTTTGGGTATCGATCTCCGTAACTCTCGCATGTTTAGCATTGTATTTATTTACTTCGTTTTATTCTACAATCTCTCTTGAAGGGGCATCCGAGAATCAAACGCGAGACCTCTTGCACCCAAAGTAAGAATCATACCACTAGACCAAATGCCCTTGTTATGCCATTTAAAACATATATATGAATCCTTGGGCCTAGGTATTAAGGTCGTATTTTTGTCGTATTGTAGGAAACACATGAAGTCCTCATGCGCTTGAACTGAAGCCTTGGATGTAGAATGTGTCTTGGAGAACAAAACAAGAACATAATAAGAACAAAAAGCTTTCTACTAGACCTAATTAAGATTTGGATAGGCATACTTACCGAAAGTGGGAAACATGAAATGATATTAAGAGCATTATCATTATAGTTTTAATCGACTTAATTTTTGTTTTTCTTCTTTTCTTTTCTTTATTTCCTAAGATGATAAGTATAAAGCCTTGGGGTGTAAAGAAAGAGGTATGTTTGAAAATTAAAATAATAGGAACAATAAGTTTATATAAATATGAAGTCCTTCGATAAGAAAAGATTTAGACATAGGGGCATTTGAGGTTGCACCCTAAGTGAGGGTCGTACCACTGAACCAAATGTCTTTTCTTAAATACCCAATATTTTTAGCTTCTAATCACATATATTTTTCTCTGAGTGGTTGGACGACTATAAAATGAAAAGTTGATGGTCTAATATTTTACAAGGCATGTTATATTGAATTGTTATAACATACAAGGGTTATCAAATAAACCAACAACCCAACAAAGGAAACAGACTAATCAATTTGGGTTGGATTGATTCGGTTCAGTTCATCAGTTTGTTTGATTTAATTCTTCTATTTTTCCTTGTATGACAACAAAATAAAGTTGTATTGAATGCACCTTAGTTTCATTCATGACAAACTCATATGAAACATAATTGCATTAATAGTACTCAGAGTTGGAGTCTATAAGTATTTCATGAACCTAAGTGCAAATTATGCTTCATTAAAGATGAGATAAACTTCAGTTAAGTAACGGGAACTTTAAATTACTTCATGTGGAGCTTCAATTACTCTATGCTAGTTACAATCTTGAGGATTGACTACTTGGACACGAGTTCATTGATTTAGGGAAATTTTTGAGTAATTATCAACTACAACTTATGTTTTAAATTTTTTAGGCCATAACTTAGGTAGTTGGTGTTATGAGTCGTAAACTTGTTTCTTTGCATAATATGGATTTTGTTGAACTGTTATTACCGATAAGATGGAGAAAGAAATTGTCTTTGAAATGACTAATAGACCTAGGTTCATCGTTGTTGTCTTTTAATTGTAATTTTGCAAAAAGCTTAACTAATATAAACTATCATGCCACAACAACTTTAAGGTAAACCAAGAATATACCATATACATCATTCAAGATGGCAATAAAATGGAGTTAAATTTAACCGACTTTAGTTTCATGGTTGGCGTGTTCAAGATAAAGCATAATTCGATTTATGATATTGAGCTTGGAGTCTATAAGATTTTAATGATCTTAAGAGAAATTCCTATTTTATTAGAGGAGACCAACTTTATTTAAGGTACTAGGAGTTCAAACTGGCTTAAGAGTTGCGTGCGTGCTCATTTTATCCATGTTCTCCAGAGTTGCGTGCGTGCTCATTTTATCCATGTTCTCCACTTCCTCCCATTTCCTCCTCTTCCTCCATCGCATTCTTTATTTCTCTCCCCATTTCTCAATCTCCAACTAATCCTTTCTATATCCCTAACCAATGCGGATTTGAATAAAGAAGGAGAAAAAGAAAGAGAGAGAAGGAAGTCGGTATGGATTTAGCTTTGGAACTAGACATCGATGGGTATGATCTAACGAACATCAATACAAAAAATTTAGTGACTTCTCTTTGGACCAACCAGGTAAGTGGTGTTACTATTGGCTTGGTTGGATGAATTGTATGAGGTATTAAACACGCGTGCTCCGTAGCCCCTCCACGTGTCGTACTTTGTGAGTGTTTGACATGTATTATGTTATGTTATGCTGTAACACGAGTTCAAATGAGGATTAATTTCTCAATTTTTTTTTTGAAGTTCAAATGTTTAGGTATTTATTGAGAGATTTAGAGACGGAATTTAAATATGATCTCGAAGAAAAAAATAGTTACAAAATTTTTAAAAACTAATTAAAAGTATAAAAGAAAATAGTAAAAAAAAAATAGGAAAATCTAGGGTAAATTTTTAATTTTGACCCATCTTTCCTAGGCACGGGAGAGTAAAATCGCTAATTAGAGTTCAATGAGGAAAAAGAAAGAAAGAAAAAAAAAAGGCGAAAAAGAAGAATATAACTGGAGTTCAATAAAAGTTGCTTGATATCAGAGCAGCGAGATTTTATATTATATAGATTTTTTCTTAGGATAAAGAGTCGTATATCTCTATGACTCAGCTCAATGACACGTCTCGCCATGATGAAGTAAGCAGTCTAATCATATTTTGAAGTATATGATATGTTGTAAAACTTGTATGAATTTATTGTATGTTTTAAGTTTCGTGGTAGTTATAAAATGTCCTCGGACATTAAAGAGTGAATGTTAACCATATAAGACAATAATGGATCAAAGTTATAGTGTCTAGATATGGTGAGGAGGAAAAGAGTGGTCGTGAGATATCTCACTAGCCTTAGGAAAACAGAGAGTTGTCGCTGCAGAGTGCGAGACATCTAATCAATGGAATTTTGGTACTAGAAATGATGAAACTGGAGATGGTCCCCAAACGTCTTATATGGACCATTTCCAATCGCACTTTCTTTGGTTTTCTGGTAGCCTATGTGAAGCTAACTCATTTATATTTTTCCATAACGCAACTCTCACAAACACCCATATCAATATATTTTAGGCCTTCTAAAACTACATTAGCAGCCATCATCTTCATTTCTTTGACGCTCATAGGTGCAAGTCTATTGACATTACTGTAGGGTGTATAAACTGGTTGCTGTTACTACGAGTTGTGTATAGGGTTTACCCTACAGTGGTGTATAGGGTTCCAGATTTTGTGTCATGCTACCACCATGACACCCTTCACAATCTTCCCCAAACGCTTTCGAAACTTGGCTGCAAAATCTCTGTTATCCAACTGACCAATAGAGATCCAATTCTTCTTGAGATCAGGAATATATTTGATATCCTATAATGTCCACTCATTTCCCGCTAGAGTTTGTATGCAGACATCTCTCTTCCCTTCAATCTCCAACGTTTTGTTGTCGGCAAGATACACCTTCCCAAAATTTCTTTATTTGAAATTTTGAAACAATTCCTTACATGAAGATAAATGAAACGAAGCAACTGAATCTAAAATCCAGAATTCAATTGGGCTGTTCACGCTAAGAATTAGAGCATCCTTAGTATCTTTTGCTGAATAGATAGAATCATTGTCATCTTCAAATTTGTGATTTTGTCTTTCTTCAATTTTGTACCATATGTCCGAAAGTGTCATTTTTCTCCACGTTTGGTTTGTTTGGAGATTTTTTTCGGTTCCTTGATTTTGATCGCCCATGTTTGTTTGGGCTCTTTGATTTACTTCTTTCACTTCGAGCAACATTGAGAGCATTGCCTGATGAATCTCCATTTTCCATTTGGGAATACTTTCGCTGACATCTCGAATTTCATCAAACTTCAGTTTATCAGATCCTCGTGCACTGTTGATTGCAGCAACAACAGTATGCCACTACTCGGGTAAAGATGACATCAAAATCAATGCTTTAATTTCATTTTAGAACATAATTTCCACCGAGCTCAATTGACTTTTAATCACGTTGAACTAATTTATATGAACTGCAACAAAGCTACCTCACGACATCTGTAGATTAAACAACCTCTGCATCAAATACACTATAACACCCCAAAAATGAAGGAAAGGCACCTATGCAAGACCCAAAGAAATTGTTTTAGATTAAGCAAGGAAAGGGGTCTTAGTAAGTCATTTCTAGACCTTAGGAAGTAATCTTAAGGACTTAAGACCTTTGGAGAAGGATTGAGAATGAAATCGTAAGCGAAAAGGACGGAAAGATCATTTTTCCAATTATCAAGGATCTTTGTAGATTTTTAATTCCTTATCTAGAAGGAATTTCAAGATGGTCAAGAAGGGAAAAATGGCCAACGAGAGATGAAGAATTTTTAGGAAAAATTATGGATTATTCGAGAAAATAATAATAAAATATTCTGAAAGTGGCAAATTACCAAAATACCCTTGAAGTTAAGGATAATTATGGATTTGCCATTCTGCTAAAAAAATTAGAACCTTCACAGTACCTTCTGCACAAAATTCTTCAAATCTCGACTCTCAACCGTTGGATCTCCTCCAAACTTGGATATATTCTAGAACACTCACGGATCATCACATCCAACGACTAGGATTCAAAACCAAAGTCAGTGAGTCTCTGATCGAAGTAGATATTTTCGACGAATTTTCCAGAAAATCCAATCGATAATTCACGATGATTCTGGAGCTCCCAATGTCTGTTTAAGTTTTCCCTATAAATTATGAAGTTGGGGCAATCGTTTGGAACAAGAATCGAGCAAGTTCGAGCTCCCAGTCATTGGCAATAAGTGTTTAGATTTTCGGTCTCCTACTCTCGGGTTTCTTCTAAATTCGAGAGCAATTCTCCACCATTTCCTTTCAAACTTGTTCCTATAGCTTCTAAACAAGATTACCCACAAGTTCTATGAAGGAATAGAGTCCTGAAAGTGCCTAGAAACAATTCCCCCAATCCAATCTGCCATTAAAGAACTTCAAGGAAAACTCAAAATTCCAATCCAAGGATGTACAAGTATTCTTCAAGAAAGAACGACCCCAATAGGTTTCTGCACCTCCAGAGAATGTTTCCATAGAAGACCACGAAGAGAAATAACCTCAGGAACGTTCCCAATTGAAGAAAATTCGTTCCAGGTTCAAATTGGGGGTAAGTGTCGAATAACTATCTACAGCCTCTTTTCCTTCAAATTAAGGATTCCTCTAGCTTCATAGGAAGAATTCGAGTAACTTTTCTGAAGGAATGGAGAGCTGAAACATCGTAGAACAAGATACCCAAGAGATTGAAAATTGGAGGTGTCGGGTAACTTACAGACCGAGAGTGGTTTCTAGAAATTAATATCCCACACTCAAAGTTGTTCCTCCAAACCAATTCCTTTATCTTGAGGGAATAATAAGGAAGAGGTTTCGTGAAGAAATCGAGCCTCAAAAACCCCTAGAATCAGCTACCCAATAAGAAATTCTCTGTTTTTTACTCGGGCGAGAAATCATATTTTGGATGAACTTTGGAAGCAAATATCTTAGGCTACGATCCATGAAAAGGTATGAAATCAATCTCTAGCTCTTCCTTGTAATACCGTCATTAAGTTTTATGAAGGAATCGAGGGGAGAAACGGCGTGATAGGAGCTGGGGAAGGCGAGTTTCAGACGGCGGCGCGAACGGTCGCGTGCGTCTTATTCCCGTTTGGAGGAAGAAGACGATGACGTGGCCGGTTTAGTTGAACCGGCCATGTCAACCCAAAACTCGACCTTCCCTCGGATTTTCTTAATTTGATCCCCCTTCCAGACTGGTTCTCATGAAAAACCTTATGGTTCCAGAAAGAAGACACAAAAAGGAGTCTATGAAAGGAAATTTGAGGTAATTTGGGTACCGGAAGCTCAAGAACGAAGGTCCCGAACGTCGACAACGAGGCAAGTAGCCACCTTGGACTTTTTGTTAAGAAATACTTGTAGGGATCGCTTGGATTTCAATATGAACCCTAACCAAGTATGAAATTAGGATATATGAAAGAAAAACCCTAGGAACCGTAAGTTAAGACCTTGAACCGAACAAATTGCTCGGGATTTACGTAACGTTAAAATAACCCACTAGATGAACTCTATTGCCTATGAAATTTTAAGGCTGAGGATACTATAGCATGTTGAGGTTATATATGAAGTTTGGTAGTCATTGGATAAGGATAAGTAGGTAAACCAAGAAATGGTGCAAAATGACCATAATGCCCCTAAGGACATCTACCTACGGTTCATGACCTAGATGACCTCCAAACGCTATGAAACCCTGAAGTAGATCTTATTTTATGATGTTTGATGTTTTGGTGAAGTTTGAAAAGCCATTGGAACATGTTAAGTAGCAAAACCAAGAATTAGGTGTAAAATGACCAAAATGCCCCTAGGACCACTCAAGAGATTTCAAGGTCTATACGTGCTTCAAATGATTTTCTACTTCTTATAAGGTCGATTATGAAGGACATGAAGATAAGTTTAAGGTTTCAAATTGATTGGAGTAAGTTTGGAACCTAAACCAAGTTACGATCCAAGAAACACCTAAAGGAAACACCACAAGACTTTAGACTCTTCTAGCAGTATTAAGACTACATCGCTTGGCACGTAAGAAGCTTTGAATGTAGGTTTTCAGACTATGCCGCTTGGAACACATGAATCCTTGGGCATAGGATTAAGCAGATCATATCGAAGGGCAAGCCCTAAGATTCGGTAAGACTATGTCGCCTGGAACACATGAAGCCTTGGACGTAGGTTAAGGCTGTGTCGCTTGAAACGCATGAAGCCTTGGACACAGGATTGTCAGGTGCATGTCTAGTGTCGTAAATCCTAGGGGGAGTGTCTTGGAGAACGAATCAAGAAAAAAACAAGAACCAAGAAAGTACCAAGAACAAGAGAAAGATCAAGAAATAGAACAAGGATCAAGATCCTAGTTCTAAGGACAAGAATCAGGAGCAAAGGACCAAGAACCAGAAACCATAGTACTAAGGCCCTTAAAGGAAAATCATGGTTTTAGGATTCAAGGACCAAGGTCCTCAAGAAAAATCAAGATAAGAACCCCAAGTCAAGAACAAAAATTAGAGGGCCTAAGTACTTATAACAAGAAAAAGATCAAGAACAAGCAAGAACAAAGAATGTGGTACCCTAGCATATCAAGGACACGATTAAGAGCCTACAAGTAGGCTACTTACTGAGTCTTGTACTCATTCCTTATTCTCCATTTTTTTTCCAGGTGATAAGGAGCTGGGCAGGTGCCATAGACAAACCTCACCCGTCGTCTTCAACCCTTTGTTTTAAAATATTTTGTGTCTGTTCCTTATTTTGTGTTTTAATCATTACGTCGTATTTTAAATTAGTAATGTGCGCGCACTATTTTGGTATAATGAAAATTATGTTTTAAATTTTAATGGTTTTATCATGAAGGAAAAATTACCCGCCTTTTTTAGTCATCGTGTCAGCACGGTCCTTACATACACCTTGTTCATAGCCAATGGATTTTCGTACATATTTTACAACACCTTCAATAGGCCTGATGTCGTCTTCTCTTTGAGGAGGTTGAACGTCATGTTTCTGGACAGCGACAACCAAATCAACCCTCTGTGATCATGGTTTCCAGCTTCACCCCCAAAAATGGTTTCTGAAAATCTTTCTGGTACAAATAATTTTCAATCTGCATCTTCTAGAAACTGATATCGAATCCATCAAACTTTTCAATTCCAGTCTTTGAATTTTCCATATTCACAAATCATGGTGAATCTTGCCTCGCTCTGATACCAGTTATTAGGATCACACAACAACGCACACACTCAATCGAAATGAACAAGAAAAACATGATAGAGAAAATGTAAGGAGAAATATTGACTAAAGGTTTTGTATTAATGTATGCAAATAAAGGATATGAAGAATGAGAAATGTACATTTTGAAGAATTGACTGATGGGTAAATATATGATTTCAGTTTATTATATATATAGCTTTAATAGATATAACCGGCTACTATATATAAATATTTAGTATATATTTTTACTATAAATAGTTAGCATCCATATCTAACTTGGACAAATAGTAACTTTGTAAGGAGGGATGGAAGAAAAATAAGTCAATGGAGGCTCTCAATTTCTTTATGCATGCAACTTTTAGCCAAGAATTATGAAAATCGCGAAATTACTAATCCATAATGAATATCATCCTTTTAAATCAATTTGTACAACTTTATGGCTATGAGAGGAACAACTTTGGTTAAGAAATCAAAGGCTAAAAGATATTGGAACGTTGGAACCCATCAGTTTACTTTCGGTAAACGTTTTAAGTTTGAAATTTAGAAATTTGAGTCCAAAATTCTTCGTCTAGATATTGATTCATTTAATGAGCCTTATACAATTAGCTGTAGGGTAAGTTAAGGAACACAATTGAAGAAGAAATCAAGAAGAGATGAGCTCTCAATCGTTCAAACTACAAGCATCTTGGAATTAATTTTCTTGGTAAGTTCATTATCAAGCTGGAGACTTGGTAAGTTACATGCCTAGTAGTATTTGGAGTCTAACCCGACTTGGTAAATTTTCTTGGAATTAATTTTCTTAGTAAGTTACATGCCTAGTAATAACGGAGTCTAACATGACAATCATTCAGACAAACATCCACCAACCAAAAGGGGTGAAAATGATGACGATAGTACAATTGAGAAAGAATCTTAGCCATGATGAATCTACGCTTGCTGCCATTATTGTATTTGAAAAGGGGAGCTCGAGTGAACCAACCCACTACATGAATACCACGATGCAAAACAAGAAGGTCAGATAATGGGTTTATTCTCACCCGAGGAGATAAATCACAAGATTAGTTTTAAATTTGGATAGGTATGTCAATTGAAAGTGAGAAACAAAAAATGATGTTAAGAGCAAACATTCTCTTCCGAGAGGAGTGAATTAGGTAACTCTTGGTTATCAAACTCGAGACCTCTTGCACCAAAAGCAAGAATCATACCACTAAATCAAATGCCCTTATTATGGACTTTATATTAAGTTCTTTATTGAATGTCTCATCGTTATTTCATTTATTTGCTTTTGTTATTATATCTTTTAGATCTAGGGTTTCATTTATTTTCTTTTGTTATGATATCTTCTAGATCTAGGGTTTGATAAATTATGAAATTATTTATGCCATATTAAGAGCATTATCATTATAGTTTTAATTGCCTTAACTTTTGTTTTTCCTCTTTTTTTCATAGTTTATTAAGATGGTAAGATGGTAAGATGGTAAGTATAAATTCCCATACTAAAAAAAGATTGGTAAGATGGTAAGTATAAATTCCCATACTAAAAAAAGATTAAGAGATAAGGGCATTCCGAGAATTGAACTCAAGACCTCTCATATCCTAAGCGAGAATCATATCACTAGACCAAATGCCTTTACTAGAAAACACAACATTTTTAGCTCCTACTCGATATATTTTTTCTCTCAAGTTTGAAATCTATTTTCCTGGGGGTTGTTGGACTATAAAATAAAAAGTTGATGGTCTAGTATTTTACTTGTTTGTAAGGAGGCATGTAATATTGAATTATTCTAATTTATAAGGGTTATCAAATAAACCAACCACCCAACAAAGGAAACAAACTAATCAGTTTGGTTAGATTCATTCGGTTCAGTTCATCAGTTTGTTTGATTTAGTTCTTCTATTTTGCCTCGTATGGCAAGAAAATAAAGTTGTATTGAAGGCACCTGAGTTTCATTTATGACAAACTCATATAAAGATAATTGCATCAATAGCACTAAGAGTTGGAGTCTATAAGCATTTCATGAACTTAAGTACAACTCATCCTTCATTAAAGACGAGATAAACTTTAGTTAAGTAACTGGAACTTCAAATTACTTTCATGTGGAGCTTTAATTGCTCTATGCTAGTTACAATCTTTAGGATTGACTAATTGAACAGGAATTCTTTGATTTAGGGGATTGTTTTATGTAATTTTCAACTACAACTTATGTTTTCAAATTTTTAGGTCATAATTTAGGTAGTAGGTGTTATATTATGGATCAACAGTAGAGTTTCTATCCAGTTCACCACAACTACTCTAGTATTGATTTGAAGGCTATAGTTGTCATCTATGTTGTATCGAAATAAGATTGTTGAAATTTTAGTTAAAGTGCATATTTTACTTCTCAGGAGTAAAACATTTGTTTCTTTGCATAATATGAATTTAGTTGGACAATTATTACGGATAAATGGAGAATAAAAATTTCTTTAAAATAATTAACAGACCCAAGTTCGTTGTTGTTGTGGTCTACTTGTGATTTTGCAAAAAGCTTAACTAATATGAAATATCAAGGTAAATCAAGAATATATCCTACACATCATTCAAGATGACAATAAAATGGAGTTCAATTGAAGGCACTTTTAGTTTCCTGTTTGAAAGATTCAAGATGAAGCATAATTGTATTAACGATATTAAAGAGAAATTCATGTTTTATTAGAAGAGATCAACTTCAGGTACTAGGAGTTTAAACTACTTCCATTGTAATTTCAATCACTCTACCAAGATTACAAATTTAGGGTTGGCTAATTGGACATCAATTCTCTAACTTTACGTTATAATTTAGGTAGTAACCATTATAATATTAATGAGCATAAGAGTTACAATTCTTTCATGGACCATATGTGTTATAGTTAAAAGAATATATATATACATATTATGTATGTCGAGGTCTGGATAAAGCACAAAGTAGCAAGGAACACCATTGTCGACTCTAGAACCACCCACAACTCATTATCGAGACCAATGCAAAATATTTTAACATCCTTCGGCATCGAGATACAGGAAAGATGAACGCCGTCAAATTGGAAGCTTTACCTGTTTTAAGAGTCACAATGAGAACTCTAATCAAGCTGGAGCCTTGGACTAGGCAAATCATTTTGTGATAGTTGAAATGGATGACTTCGACGTCGTGTTAGGGATGAACGTCCTACTGGAACACAAAGTCATTTACATGTCCCTAGCAAAATGCCTAGTTGTAATGGAGTCTAATTCGACGATCATTTAGAAAAACATCCATCAACCAAGAGGGGTGAAAATGATGTCGATACTACAGTTGAGAAAGAATCTTAGCCACGATGAATGTACGCTTGCTGCTATGTTGTAATTGAAAGGGGAGCTCGAGTGAGCCAACCTCAATAGAAACCTTGTTGCCACTACATGAACACCATGACGCAAAACAAGAAGGTCAGATAATGGATTTATCCCCACCAGGAGAGATAAATCACAAGATTAGTTTTATGTTGCAGTCGAGATCGCCTGCCACAAACAAATGTCATGCGGCTGAGCCTGAGCTAGCTAAATTCTATGAAAAGCTAAATGACTTGTTAACAGTCAAGTTTATTAGACCCGCAGAGACTCTTGTCAGTGATCACTCAAATGCTGGGCAAAGACACCAAGCCAACGCCTTTATTGGAGAAGGAAGGAAAAAAACAAGTCACTGAAGCAACACATGTTCACACAGAAATACCAGACGGATGAAGAGAAGGGTCAGTCAGAAGCGTCAACAACAATTTCAAGAAAAATAGAGAGTTTATATAAGTTATCGTCATATCAACTTCGAGTTCAACGCAACAAGAACCAAAGTCTGGTGCGAAAATACTATGGACTAGTCGAAGTTATCCACAAGATTATGAAGACATCATATAGGATCCAATTGCTCTTATGGATGCGGACTAACCTTGTTGTCCACGTCAGTAACTTGAAACGTTATTATTTTGACCAAGAAGACATCAAGTAGAAGCAGGTGGTATGACGTCATGCAAAGAAGAAAGATTTTCATGCGAAGAAAGTAGGAAAGACACCAACAGAGAAGACATGAAGAGTCAACGAACCGAGAAGTGATTTTCAACAGCTCCTTGTAGATTGGAAGAGACTCCTCATTCTGAGATCAGCTGGAAGCGCATCGAGAGACCTAAAGTCAGCCTCATTCTACAATGCTGAGTATATGAAGATTTGGTTGATATAGATATCAATAAATTGTGTGGGAAAAGATGTCACGGTCACGATTGCCCAAGGCGTGTTGTCTATGGCTGCATGTCTCAGCAATTTTTGTAAATAATTTGTTGTCCAAGGCGGCATGCTCATTCCAAATTCCTTTTACTTGCTTTCATGTTAGATAGTTCTTTACCATTCTTGTTGTGCCACTAGGGTGTATGACTAGTCATCAAAATCATATCTACACCCTCCCGGAGTAAAATTTCCCAAAATGTATTATTACCATTCTTGTTGTGTCACTAGGGTGTATGACTAGTCATCAAAATCATATCTACACCCTCCCGGAGTAAAATTTCCCAAAATGTATTATAGGAGAATGTGACTAGTTTCTTCCAAACGTGACTCAAGCATACACTGCTATTGTCCATGCAGTCTGAATTTTGCACAGTTGACTTATTCGTCGAGTCGCATAATCATTGTCTCACTGTTGAAAGAATCTCAAGTCCTCATGGAATGATTGGAAGAGAATCTCAAGTCTTCTATTCTTCTTCTTCTTTTTTTTTTTTCAAACATCCATATGAATTATTTCTTTATTCAATTTGATATAATTATTGGGAACATTTCAAAAATCGAACTCGAAACCTCTCGCACCCAAAGCGAGAATCATACCACTAGACCAAATGCCCTTGTAGTGGATCTTTTGACTATTTACGTGAGTTGGGCTTGGAGCATGCGTGTAGGTTGAAAATGAAATGGTTGGATGCAGGTTGCGAATGTGGGTTGGGCCACGGAAGGTTTTTTTCTTTACCACAAATGGACTTTAGGCTAGTGAGTCTCAGATTTTAGTTCAAACGGGCCCAAAATCAAACCTACTAGTTCCTTCTTCCTTATACGACTCACTGAAAATTTTGGTATCCTTCTCATTCCTATTCTATGTTCCTCCTCTTCTCGCTCTCCGAAACTTCTTTAAATGTTATTGTTCACCGGTTATTTGGCCACATCTTCCTTAAAAGGATTGTGACGACAAATGACCTAGGTAAAACTACTGTTGGCAGATCAGTGCAATAGAGAATCTGTGCCCCTTAACATAACAAAGAGTTCCTAGAAAAAAAGATCAGTGCAATAGAGAATCTGTGCCCCTTAACATAACAAAGAGTTCCTAGAAAAAAATATCATAGAACAATTTGTGTGAGTTGTAATGCCTTTGAAGTTAGGGTCGAGGCTAGGAAATAAATGGTAGTAGTACTACACCATCATCTTCTTTTGCAAGACTTTCTCAAGCCCTCATGGAATAATTTGAAAGTGATATCATTTCTATAGCTTCTTCTTCCAAGTGATATCATTTCTATAGCTTCTTCTTCCAAACATCTTTATTTCTTTGTTCAACTAACTTGATATAATTGTAGGGGGCATTTTGAGAATTGAACTTGAGACCTCTCGCACCCGAAGCGAGAATCATACCACTAGACCAAATGCCCTTATAGTGAATCTATCATTTTTAGTTGCTAGTCCATATGTTTTATGCGCCTCTATATTTCAAATTTATCCACATGTTTTTGTGCTTTAGAACCTACCTTGAGATTATGAATGACTCCGCTCAAATTATTTTGGTTGAAGCTACATTGTGCATTCCTTTGGGATTTACTTCGTCCCTTTCACAATTTTACTACGTTGAGCATTCTTTGCGCTATCTCATGTTAGAAAAACGTGCAAGTAAATGTAATTAATCATTTTAATGTGACCATTTAACAATAGTTACAATAGTTATAACTGAGAATTGAACTCGAGACCTCTCGCACCCAAAGCGAGAATCATACCACTAGACCAAATGTCTTTGTCATGCACTTTGAAACGTATGTATGAATTCTTGGGCCTAGATATTAAGGTCGTATTTTGTTGTATTGCAGGAAACACATGAAGTCCTCGATGAGAATATGTTGTTTAGAACAAAACAAGAACAGAGAGCTTTCTTCTTCTTCTTTTTTTTTTTCTTTGTTTCCTAAAATGGTAAGTATAAAGTCTTGGGATGTAAATAAAGACTTTTTACTATTTGTTGCCCAACAATTGGTGTACAAAAGTTAAAGAGGTATGTTTGATAATAGGAACAAAAGGTTTATATTAATATGAAGTCCTTCGGATAAGTAAAAAATTTAGACATAGGGGCATTACAAGAATTGAACTCACAATCTCTTGCACCCTAACTGAGAATCATACCACCAAACCAAATATTTTTAGCTTCTATTCATATATATTTTTCTTCGAGTGGTTGGACAGCTATAAAATGAAAAGTTGAATTGTTATAATATACCAGAGTTATCAAATAAATCAACAACCCAACAAAGGAAACAAACTAATCAATTTCGGTTGGATTGGTTCGATTCAGTACATCAGTTTGTTTGATTTAATTCTTCCATTTTGCCGCGTATGACAAGAAAATAAAGTTGTATTGAATGCACCTTAGTTTCATTTATGACAAACTCATATGAAACATACTGGCAGTAATAGTACTAAGAGTTGGAGTCTATAAGCATTTCATGAACTTAAGTGCAACTCATGCTTCTTTAAAGCTGAGATATACTTTAGTTAAGTAAGGGGAACTTTAAATTACTTCATGTGGAGCTTCAATTACTCTATGCTAGTTACAATCTTTAGGATTGACTACTTGGACACGAGTTCATGGATTTAGGGAAATTTTTGTGTAATTATCAATTACAACTTATGTTTTCAAATTTTTAGGTCATAATTTAGGTAGTTATTATTATTGGTCATAAACTTGTTTCTTTGCATAATATGGATTTAGTTGAACTATTATTACCGATAAGATGGACAAAGAAATTGTCTTTGAAATGACTAATAAACCTAGGTTTATCGTTGTTGTCTTTATGTTTATCGTTGTTGTCTTTTAATTGTGATTTTGCAAAAAGCTTAACTAATATGAACTATCATGTCACAAGAAAATTAAGGTAAATCAAGAATATACCCTACACATCATTCAATATTGGCAATAAAATGGAGTTAAACTGAACGCACTTTAGTTTCATGTTTGGCGTGTTCAAGATAAAGCATAATTGTATTAATGATATTTAGCTTGGAATCTATAAGAATTTAATGATCATAATTGTTTTACCTATAGAAATACAAAGTGAAACAAAACACGAAATTCTTAATTAATAAATTGTTTTACCTAAAAAAACACAAAGTGAAACAAATTAAGTGCATTGGATTGATACATTATTTAGGCCTTTTATATTAAAGGGAAAAGCAAGAATCATATCACTAAACCAAATGTCCTTGTTGTGGACTTCATATTCAATTATGCATTGAACATATCATCATTATTGTATTTACTTTATTTGATGTTCATATAAGTTTGTTAATACTGATGGTGTTACTATAACACGTGCGGAAACGATTTGGATCTTAGGCACTCTAAGTACATCAATTATAGTCAATTAGCTAGCATGTTCAAAAGCATTAAAACTCAATGAGTTTTAATACTAACCTTTTGTACTTCAAATTTCTCTTTCCTCACGAACCGGTTTCGAACCACCACTAGTGTCTTCCCTACTATTATTCGGTCTTAGAACAAGATTGTGGAATTCAGTGAGTGACTAAACTTGATAGGAATTTAATATATGTAAAGGGAGAGTTTTGAGAGATTTTCTTAAAGTTTTTCAAGAAACTTTACATGTACCTTAATCACTCTATTTATATAGTCATATTTGCATGTTCATGCCAATTTGAGGTTACCAAATTTTGACCCTCAAAATTACATTCAAATTTGTGGGATTATGTGGCAAGCATGCAAGTTTGAGTCAACCAAATTTTTACACTCAAATTTCCACTTAAATTTGTAGGGTTTATTTGGCAAACATGCATGTTTCGTTAAACCAAATTTTGGCACTCAAAATTCTTGGATTATGTGGCAAACATGCAAGTTTGGTTAAACCATATATTGACACACAATATTCCACTAATTCAAACATGGATTTTTCCATTGGGTGAAATGAACATGTTGACTTTCTTTATTTTAATTCAACAATTAATTTAAATAATTAATTTCAAATCAAAATCTTTTAGCATATAGTCTCTCGTTCTCCTAAGATACTTGAGGATGTTCTTAACGGCAGTCCAATGAGCACGTCCTGGATTGGACTTATATCTACTGACAATTCCCACAACATAGCATATGTCGGGTCGGGTACATAGCATGGCATACATCAGACTACCAACTGCTGATGCATAGGGAATGTGTCTCATATCCTCAACTTCTTGAGGTGTTTTAGGACTTTGTTCTTTCGACAAATGAACTCCGTGCCTAAAAGGTAATAATCATTTCTTGGAGTTATGCATCTTATATCGAATCAACATTTTGTCGGTGTACGATGCCTGAGACAATGCTAGTGTTTTGTTCTTGCGATTTCGTACAATTTGGATTCCAAGAACAAACTGAGCCTCTCCCAAATCTTTCATTTGGAATTGTGTCGCTAGCCAATGCTTAATGTCGGTCAGAAATCCCACAGCATTTCTAATGATTAGGATATCGTCAACGTACAACACCAAGAAAACTACTATAGACTTGATTATCTTCTTGTAAACACAAGGTTCATCAACATTCTGTTTAAAGCCATAAGATTTGATCGGAATATCAAACCTTATATTCTAAGATCGAGATGCTTGCTTCAACCCATAAATGGATCTTTTAAGCTTGCAAACCTATGAACCCCTTTGGTTGAGCCATATAGATACTCTCCTCAAGATTGCCGTTTAAAAAGGCAGTCTTGACATCCATTTGCCAAATTTCATAATCATAAAATGTGGCAATAGACAAGAGTATTCTAATCGATTTAAGCATAGCAACTGGAGAGAAGGTTTCTTCATAGTCCACCCCCTCTATTTGGGTATAACCCTTTGCTACAAGTCGAGCTTTAAAGGTCTGTACCTTACCGGCTTGGTCTCGTTTCCTCTTGTAGATCCGTTTGCAACCAGTAGGTTTTACCCCATCTGGTTGATCTACAAGTTCCAGACTGAATTTAAGTACATTGACTCCATTTCAAGATTAATGGCTTTGATTCACTGATCTCTATCTTCATCATTCATTGCCTGTTTATAGGTCAATGGATCCTCAACGCCATCATTAGGTATGATGACTTGTGTTTCTACCAAACACAATAACGATCGGGTTGAGTTATAATCCTCCCACTCCGTCGAGGCATTCTCAACTCTTGAGAAGGATGTGATTGACCAGAAGTGCGAGCTCCATCAACAACTCTTGTTGAAGGACCAACCTGATCAACAACTCTTGTTGTTTTATCACTAGCTTCTTTAGAAATCTCACTCAATACTAATTTGCTGCATGGTTGATGATTTCTTACGTGGTCTTCCTCTAAGAATATAGCGTTTGTGGATACAAACACTCTATTTTCTTGAGGGTCATAAAACAGACCACCTTTCGTCTCTTAGGGATATCCTACGAATAGGCATAATTTTGAACGACGTTCTAATTTCTTGGAGTTTTACACCAACAAATGTGTTGGGCATCCCCAAATCCTGAAGTGACGTAAACTACCTTTACGCCCTCTTCATAACTCATAAGGTGTTTCTGAAACACTCTTACAAGGAACCATGTTCAAAATGTATGCAGCAGCCTCCACTGTATATCCCCAAAACGAATCAGGTAATTGAGCGAAACTCATCATAGACCGAACCATGTCTAACAGAGTTCTATTTCTCCTTTTTGATAAACCGTTCTGTTGGGATATACCAGGGGCTGAGAGTTGAGACGTTATTCCATGTTTTATCATATAGTCTTGGAATCTTAAGTCCATATACTCTCCACCTCAATCTGATCGGAGTGTTTTAATAGTTTTTCCTAATAGATTCTCAACCTCAATCTTATACTCTCTGAACTTTTCAAGAGCTTCAGACATGTGATGCATTAGGTAAAGATAGTCATACCTTGAATAATCATCAATAAAACTGATGAAATATTCATACCTGTCTCGTGCTTTGACATTCATTGGACCATAGAGATCTGTATGCACGAGTTCTTTGGTTTGTTTGTCTCTATAACCTTTTTCAGAAAAAGATCGTTTAGTCATTTTACCCTCAAGACAGGACTCACATGAAGGTAAAGAGTTGTCTTCTAACTCATTTAGAAGTCCTCTTTTAACCAATCTCCCAATAATATTGAGATAATGTGGCCTAGTCTTAAGTGCCAAAGATAGGTATTAGAAGAAATCTTTTGTCGTTTATTTTGAGTTTTAGCTTTTTTAAACATCTCGATATTTAAAACAGCTTTTGTTTTGCTCAGTTTTAACATATATATGTTGTTTTCTAGTTTTGCAGAACAAATATGAATACCTCTTTTGAAAATGAACACTTCATTGATTTCAAAACATACTTTATACAATTGTTCTAATAAATAAGAGATAGATATTAGATTTCTTTTCATTCGAGGAACAAAAAGTACATTATCTAATATAATGAATCTATCTCCGAAAAACAACTTTAAATTTCCTACTGATCTTGCTGAGAAAACTTCTTCTGTTCCAACCCTGAGTGTTATCTCGCCTTCTGCAAACACTCTCCAGGAACTAGTTTCTTGAAAAAAAGAACAAATATGATTAGTGGCCCCTAAATCCAGTATCCAAGTTAAGTGATCATACTCTACTAAACGTATTTCTACAACTAGTAAATCATATTTACCTTGTTGTGCCCTTTCGGCTTTCTTCTCTACAAGGTATTTTGGGCAGTGACTTTTCCCGTGCCCGTTTTTATTGCAATGGAAACATTTTCCATTATCTGCATTTTGAACCTTAAGTTTGTGGTCAGTAGGAATCTTATCTTTTCCCTTACCTTTTTGTCAAATGCAACCCAAACTATTCGGTTTGCATTTGAGCAGGGGTCTAGGGGACATTCCTCAGTTAAAACAAACCTGAAATCATCATTTGCAAGTATTGTGTTTAGGTTTGATTTCCTTATTGCGTAATTGTTTATAATTTCTCAAAAGCGAGTAATTGTACTATTGAGCTTGACATGCTGAGATTTAAAACAAATTCTATTAGTGAATTGACTTAATCCTTTTTAATCCAATCAGGTTTAACAAATGTAATAATATACCCAAAAATTATTAATTTACAACGATACTTTAGTGAGTTAGAGCAATTGCTACCGAGGGGCACTCAATCACTCCTTCACTAAACCAAGACATTCTTGACTTAAACACTAATCCCAGAATAACTCTTATTCCTATAGTGTTTTAGTTATCGCTACTTTGGTTAAGAATATACTAACTCTTAATAATTCTTCGTAAGTGTGACCCACCATTTTCAGACCTCAAAGATCGGCCCCAATAATGCTATCAAATTAAAAAGCCAAAGTTAGGAATGGACCTAAGAAATCCTATCAATTTATAGAGTTTGAGTTGTTCCGACTCCCATGTTACGACCCTCCGAATGGGTAGTTGCTCTAGAGCAACATGCAAGCGGAACATGGGAATCTCACGGTTCAACCTAGTGGTGGAGACCATAGGATGTATTGATATACTTCTTTCTCCCACTTACTATAAATACTTTCTCTATTCACCTTGTTATTGACTCATGCAAATACCTACCAAATTGAGGCCGCTACTAGAGCGACACGAGCCCGAGCGTGAATCTCACGGTGTGAATTTTCAGAGAGCGTAAAAAGAAAAAGATGTATCTCATATACCTTTTTCCTCCCACTAAGTATTTTAGATGGTTGAGTATACTTATTACTTAGGTATATTTCGGCTAATTAAATATAACTTAAGTCTAGGTGATTTTTCCAAATATAACATTTATACTGGTTTTTTTACTTATGATGTCTAGGTGATTTTTCATTTTTTTTTTTTTAAAAAAAATCCTTACATCACTTACGCATGCTCATAAAACTGGGCTAACTAAGCTCAAGTACTGAACCGATCTCCAGGTAGCAGGTGTTCCGTAAACCGTCAACTTAAGTACCTCCAGCCTTAGACAAGATCATGCAAGGTGAGCTTTCTTGTAACTGCAGTTTTACAAGATATCGACCTATTTTAACTATTAAAATTGATCGTGCTTGGTTGTTAACCTTAAGTGAGCATGCATTTATCTTTGTTATATATTTTAACGTCTATCTCGTTTTATGACGTTGAAAATAACCTATAACATGCTTCCAACATGCTTTATATAACAATTATATAATCATCCATTCCATGCAATAATATAACAATTTATATTTATCACTCATGGAACCCTAAACATGCATACTATACATTATTATACTTATAACATACTTGGAATGCATGAAACATGCTTAGCCTATGGTGGAATTTTAAATCTATATGACATACTTTATGCATATACATTTTCTATTTAATTAAAACATACATTCATAATGCATAATTAATTAAACACACTAAAGGGGATTGGTTTTGACATTTTAAAGCAAGCAATTAACTAAATTATTACATTAATAATTAATAATAACTTGAACCGCTCCGGAGGATCAGGAACAGGCCTAACCAACCCTTACAAATGTTGAACCGGACCCTAACTGGCAGAAAAAAAACACCCGAACCACCTCTTCCATCTTCTTCTTCAGTTTAGCTTGCTATCTCTTCCATTTTCGATCAATTACAACCTAAAATGGACTCTAATGACTCTATAAAAATTACATACCTTTCTTCACTCATTAAACCCCATACACATGAGGCCAATTACTATAATTGAATACAATTGAAAAAAAAAAAAAAAAAAAAAAAGCCAAAACCATAAACATCTACTTTAGCAACCACCAAATTTCATTCATGAAATGGTACCCACCATGTTCAAATTAATGTAAATGAAGTGCCTAAAACTTGCTCTGATACCAAATGATGGTGTTGCTATAACACGTGTAGAAGAAATTTGGATCTTAGGCACTCTAAGTACAACAATTATAGTAAATTAGCTAGCATGTTCAAAAGCATTAAAACTCAATGAGTTTGAATACTAAATTTTGACACTCAACAATTTGAGATTACCAAATTTTGACACTCAAAATTTCACTCAAATTTGTGGGATTATGGGGCAAGCAAAGTTTGAATTAACCAAATTTTGACACTAAAAATTCCACTAAAATTTGTGGGATTATGTGGCAAACATGCAAGTTTAGTTAAACCATATATTGATACTCAATATTCCACTAATTCAAACATGGATTTTTCCATTGGGCGAAGTCAACATTTTGACTTTTTTTATTTTAATTCAACAATTAATTTCAAATAAAAATAATAATAAATGATTAATTAAACAATTTAATTAAAATTTAACATTAAATAAAATGTCAATTCCAATGAATTCCGGCACATATTGATTATGAATCCCTATTCATAATTAAAATATTTAAATCTTATTTAAAAATTTTCAATTCTCTCTTTTTGTTTAATTCATAATTAAAACAAAATGCAGTTAAATATATCGTATATATTTAGCGTATATTCCCTAATTTGAATTTGAACACTTCGAACTCACTCGTCACACTGTTCTAAGGTTCAGTCCGATATGAGCTAGCAGGGGGACCAAATGGACCTACAGATCATGGGCTCTAACGATCCGAGATTAACCGGCTAAACTCATTAACCTTGTTAACCAACATTCGTTAACTACTAGGACACTCCACTATAGCCTAGTAGTTGCACTCCCCTCACTATAGATATATTTCTGTCCATGTGATATAACCATGATTAGTAAGTCGATCCTTCACAGGTTGTTCGTAACTAGAGCTGTGTCAATATACCATTTTACCCCTAAGTTACTTCTTGTTCCTTGAGTCCCATTGATCATCTAATGAACAATTGGTTTGTGGTCCAACCACCAAACAAATCCCCTCTCAGGCCAATGGAGTAACTTAGGGGTGAATTTCATCTTACACTCTATGTCCCTAACTATTCACCAGTCTTACCCCTGAAATGTGAGGCTTATTGAGTCTGCAAACTCGGGCCACTCTCACCCATGCAAATCTAAGGATACTTCCGAATAAACAGAAGTTCATAATTAGCTTAGGATTAAGATCGAGTTACCTAGGTCATCGAATGAAAAAATTAGTCTCAACAATAAACGACATTATAAAGTGAGAGTGGTTTTCTTTATGGTCCGATCTTATGCAATACTCATTGCATAGGACACCCCCACTCACATGTCTCCACATGTACAATTTAGTGATCGCATTGTTTATATCATATACAAAAGTGGGTCGCATCCATAGTGTCCCCAGAATAAGGTACTCAACCTTATCCTTGTTCTATAGATCATTTTGAATATATACTTGAACTTGATCCACTCTGATGTATCTACATATAGTTCAGGTAATCAGAGTGTTCTTAGTTTATTGGATTTGACTATATACTTGAACTTGATCCACTCTAATGAGTTCAAGTAATCATATATACTTGAACTTGATCCACTCTAATGAGTTCAAGTAATCATACTATAGCCAGAGTGTTCTTAGTTTATTGGATTTAGATGAACATATAGTTCAAGTAATCATAATATAACAAGAGTGTTCTTAGTTTATTGGATTTATATTAATCATCTCAACATTCAATTTATTCAATAAATTCAAACTATGAGTTTTATGACATAAAACCCAACAAATACAATCAATTCTACTGATTGATCATTAATAAAAGAAGACTAATGGAGATGTGGGCAATCGATCCCCGTACCTCTCACATCCAAAGAGAGCACTCTACCATCTTAGCTACATCCTCACAATTCTTACATCACAAAACTCATACGTCCCGTCATCAATAATAGTGAAAATGACAAACTAAATAGTGAAAATGAAAGACTATCTCTTCTCATTTTGTCATAAATAAGAAAAAATTGAAAAGAATAATATATTTAACAATTGATAGTATTCTTTGGAGATGCATGGTAATGATCCCTGCACCTCTCGCATGCAAAACAATTGCTCTACCATCTAAGGTACATCCCCACAATTATCGGTGCTCATTATGGCGTAAATAAGAAAAAATTAAAAAGAAATAATATATTGTGATTTTGCTTTTCTTCAATTTTGTACAATTTGTCCGAAAGTGTCATTTCTTTTCCACATTTTCAACACTTTACGTTTGGTTTGTTTGGAGATTTTTCTCGATCCCTTTATTTTGATCGCCCATGTTTGTTTGGGCTCTTTGATTTACTTCTTTTCCTTCGATCAACACTGAGAGTATTGTCAGATGAATCTCTAATTTCCCATTTGGGAATACTTTCACTGACATCTCGAATTTCATCAAACTTCAGTTTATCTGATCCTCGTGAACTATTGATTGCAACAATAACAGTGTACCACGTCTCGGGTAAAGATGACATCAAAATTAATGCTTTAATTTCATTTTTTAACATAATTTCCACTGAGCTCAATTGACTAACAATCACGTTGAACTAATTTATATGATCTGCAACAAATCTACCTTCAGACATTTGTATATATTTGACAACATCTTGTTCATAGCCGACGAATTTTCGTACATATTTGACAACACCTTCAATAGGCCCGATGTCGTCTTCTCTTTGATGATGTTGAACGTCTTGTTTCTGGACAGCATCAACCAGATCAACCGTAAGGTGTGAGGATCCTTGAGTTTCCACTCCTCCGCGGTCATGGTATCTGGCTTCACCCCCAAAAGGGGTTTCTAAAGATCTTTCTGGTACATATAATCTTCAATCTGCATCTTCTAGAAACTGATATCGAATCCATCAAACTTTTCAATTATTGTCTTTGAACTTTCCATCTTCACAGATCGCGGTGAATCTCGCCTCGCTCTGATACCCATTATTAGGATCACACAACAACGCACACACTCGATCTAAATGAACACAAAGAACATGATAGAGAAAAGGTAAGGAGATATATTGACTAAAAGTTTTGTATTAATGACTTCAAGGTATGCAAAGAGAGGGTATGAAGAATGATAAATGTACATTTTGAAAGCACTGACTAATAGGTATATATATGATTTCATTTATTATATATATAGATTTAACAGATATAACCGCCTACTATATATAAATATTTAGTATATATATTTATATATATTAGGCAAATGGACCGCCTACTCTATCACATTTTTACTGCAAATAGTCAGCCTCCATATCCAACCTTCTAGAGCTCAAATAGTTAGTTTTTCTATGAGAGTTTAAAGAAAAATAAGCAAATGGAGGCTGGAAACGTTGGAACCCATCTGTTTACTTTCTGTAAACGTTTTAAGTTTCAAATTTAGAACTTTGCGTCCAAAATTCTTCATCTAGAGATTGATTCATTAAGAGCCCAAATAGTTAGTTTTTCTAGGAGAGTTTAAAGAAAAATAAGCAAATGGAGGCTCCGAACATTGGAACCCATCTGTTTACTTTCTGTAAACATTTTAAGTTTCAAATTTAGAACTTTGAGTCCAAAATTCTTCATCTAGAGATTGATTCGTTTAATGGGTCTTATACAATTAGCGGTAAGGTATGTTACGTTTAATGGGTCTTACACAATTAGCTGTAGGGTAAGGTATAAACACAGTTGAAAAAGATTATCATCAGCTTATCTGCTACGGCTACTAAGTTAATGAACACAGTTGAAAAAGATTATCATCAGCTTATCTTCTACGGCTACTAAGAAACTTCTTACAGAGCTTCAGGATGATTATGCTGTCAAGGATCTTGGCATTTTGAGTTATTTTCTGACACAACATAAATACATTCAAGATTTATTGTCCTGCTCTTCTTTGGTGGCAATCTTATCTCCAGGAGTTCAAGGAAATAATCGACTGTTTCTCGCAAGGCGGTTGCTTATGCCACTATCAAATTAACTTGGATCCAATTCCTCTTGCGTGAGCTCGGGATTTCGCAAGCACGATCGCCTAGCCTGTGGCGTGACAACATTGGTGCCACCTATCTATCCCTAGTCGCCTATAGCCTGTGGCGTGACAACATTGGTGCCACCTATCTGTCCCCCAATCCAATCTTTCATTGTCGAGATTAGATAATCTATTGATTTATCCTTTGTTACAGATCTATTAATACACGAGGTTGAGGTCTTGACCCGCCATTCAACATATTACACCATTAATATGTAATCATAAGGAAGAGTATTTATTAAAGCACTAGGTTGCTCGTCTTAATTTTCGTTTCCTTTTATCCTTTGTTACACATCTATGAATACATGAGGGTGAGGTCTTGACCCGCCATTCAACATATTACACCATTAATATGTAATGATAAGGAAGAGTATTTATTAAAACACTAGGTTGCTCGCCTTCATTTTTGTTTCCTAAAATGGTAAGTATACATATGTTTCCTAAGACAATCATACCACTAAACCAAATGCCCTTGTAGTGGTTCAATCATTTTTAGTTACTAGTCCATGTGTTTTGTCTGCCTCAAGATTTGAAATTTATCCATGTATTTTTTTGTGCTTTAGAACCTACTATTATTGTCACGTTAATTTCACATTGTCCATCACATAATAGAATTTGTTCTTCAAATCAATTGGATGTACTTCAATTAATATTATTAAGAAATATTGACATAAATAAAGTTCATATCCTATAATTCCTACCGTGTGCCTTTGCGATTATGAATGACCCAGCTCAAATTATTTTGGTTGAAGCTGCATTGCCACTAAAGCATATGCATTCCTTTGGGATAGATATTGAAACAATACATTTGAATTTTAAGTAAAATTTCACCACAAACTAAGTTTTTGAAAACGACTTTTATTTTATATTTATTTATTAATTTTTTAATTTTAGTTGTCAAAACCTAGATATGTCAAAACTACTTCTTTGCTAGCCTTTAACAATATTTATGTTGTAAAATGGGATTAACTTCTTTTAAGTTTATTTAGTTTCTTTTTACTACTAAGTTTACTTCTATTTCATGTTTTTACTAAGTTTACTTCTATTTCATGTTTAAAAAAAAATGTGCTAGTAAACATAATTAATAAACCCATGTATTTACTTCATTTTGAATAAAAGTTCAAAGTAATTAATAAATTCATGTGCTCAATACATTCTCCGAAAAAACAAATTTGTTTGTATTAAGATAAATTACAATGAATAGGAAGAGAAAAAATCCCGAAAATAAGTAGAAGGTTGAGAATTTCACTCAACCACGCAATCGAACTTGATAGACTCATGTGCAATTCTACCCCCAACAATTGCTTGAAACTTAGAAATGAGAGAGATAATGCTCATTTTTAAGGGGAACATCTGAACTTCAAAGATCAATATCATTCCTCTAAAATCTGATTTTTAGATAATAATCTGAGGATATTTATAGTCTCCCACAAAAGAAGTTAGTGACCTGGATTTAATCTCAATCCACTTGAATCTCCACCAAAGACCAGGTCAATTTGACCATTACATACCTTATGAATTAAAAATAAATAAAGTTTTCTTAAATGCTTGCAACTTCATCCTCTACTTCAACTATGTAAATATTCACTCCTGAAGCTCCAAATGGTTCTTTCTCAATCGAATAAGCTTGTAACATGAAATGAAAGTTGAACAAAGCCTATCCAATTTTATAGATGAAGAATGAATGCTTGTTGAATCTTCTTGGCTGGTCCAGTTGGAACATTTGGATCACTGTGATCCTTATCATCTTCCCCCTCTTCAAAAGGATTCGTCGAAAAATAATCACCTACATCAAAAGGACTCAAGTCAGCAACATTGAAAATTGAGAGTAGAATGTGTTGAAAATTCTCAAGGAGGATCATTTTATATGCATTGTTATTAATTACTTTAAGTACTTGATAAGGGTTATCCCCTCTTGGATGTAACTTTGTCTTCCTTTAAGATGGAAATCGCTCCTTGCGAACATGTATCCAAACCCAGTTATCGGGTTGAAAAATCATTTCCTTCTATCCTTTGTTAATTCTTTAAGCAACTTGAAATTTTGTTTCTCAATTGTCTCCTTCACCTCTTTATGCAATGTTTTGATCAGACCTTAATTATGGTTGCTACCCACAAAAATATTTAATTCTTAAAATAATTTTTTGTTTCTCAATTGTCTCCTTTCACCTGTTTATGCAATGTTTTGATCAAGAGGCGTAAGTGGATTAAATCCATAAACATCTTCAAAAGGAGAACAATGAGTGGTACGATGAATTGCTCTAAAGGAAAACGATACTATGAATTGCTCTATTATATGCCATCGCACAAATGGCAAACATTCGTCCCAAGACTTAATATTCTTAGAAATAATAGGCAGATTAAATCCATAAACATCTTCAGAAGGAGAACAATGAGTGGTACTATGAATTTCTCTAAAGGAGAACGGTACTATGAATTCCTCTGTTATATGTCATCTCTACAAATGACAAACATTAGTCCCAAGACTTAACATATTCTTAGAAATAATAGGCAATAATCCAATTTATCCCGCACCATACTTTTCAAAAGTGACTTAAAAATTTAAGTATCCCTATCTTTTTGCATGTAGCAAACCACATTTAAGGGCGTATACAGTCCATATAAAATATCTATCCCATTAAGGCACCACCATATTATAGAGCATTTAGGAATACAGAGCGGGGTGTTCGAGGTATCGATCCCCGTACCATCGCAAGCAAACAAAGCACTCTACCATCTTAGCTACATTTCCACAATTCTTGCATGACAAAACCCAAAACTAGGCGTCATCAATAATAGTGAAAATGAAAAAATATTTCTGCTCATTAGGTTAAAAATAAGGAAAAATTGAATAGAAATAAAATATTAATAACTAATAGTTTCTTTAGGAGATGCACTCTACCATCTTAGCAACATCCCCATAATTCTTACATAACAAAACCCAAAACTCGAGGTCATGAATAATAGTGAAAATGAGAAAATATTTCTGCTCATTATGTAAAAAATAAGGAAAATTGAATAGAAATAAAATATTGACAATGAAAACTATCCCTTCTCATTATGTCATAAATAAGAAAAATTTGAAATAGAAATAGAATATTTGGTAGTAGAATTCCTTTGGAGAAGCAGGGTATCGCACCGTACTTCTCACATGCGAAGCTAGCACTCTACCATCTGACCTACATCCCCACAATTCTTTGGTCATAAATCCTAAACCTACCATCACCAATAATAGTGAAAATAAAAAAATATCCCTGCTCAATATATCAAAATAAGAAAAGATTGAATAGAAATAAAACCATTTGAGCTACATCCCACGAAACTTTAAATTCATCAATAATATTGCATCCTACTTCTCACATGCGAAGCTAGCGCTCTACCATCTGATCTACATCCCCATAATTCTTACGTCATAAAATCCTAAACCTACCATCACCAATAATAGTGAAAATAAAAAAAAGTGAAAATGAGGTATCGATCCCCATACCTCTCGCATGCTATGCAAGCACTCTACCATCTAAGCTACATCCCCACATTACTTGCACCACAAAATCCTAAATTTTTTGTCATTAGTAATAGTGAAAATGAAGAAATATCGCTACACAACATGTCATGACTAAGGAAAAATTGAAAAGAAATAACATATTTAATAATAGATAGTTTTATTTTGGTGATGCGGGGTATCGCGATCCCTATACCTCTCGCATGCAAAGCGAGCGCTCTACCACCTGAGCTACATCCTCACGATTCTAACGACATAAAATCCTAAACGTCTTATCATCAATAATAGTGAAAATGAAAAAATATCGTTACTCATTAATCCTTTATAGATGCGAGTATGGATCCCCATACTTTTCACATGCTAAGAAAGCGATCTAAAATCTAATCTAGATTCTGATGATTCTTATTCTTACATCAGAAAACCCTAAACGTCCCATCATCAATAATAGTGAAAATTAAAAAATATCTTCGCTCATGATGTCATAAATAAGGAAAGATCTAAAATCTAATCTACATTATCAGGATCCCATACTTCTCACATGCTAAGAACCCATACTTCTCACATGCTAAGAAAGCGATCTAAAATCTAATCTACATTCTGATTCTTACGTCAGAAAACCCTAAACGTCCCGTCATCAATAATAGTGAAAATGAAAAAATAACTCTGCTCATGATGTCATAAATAAGGAAAAATTGAATAGAGTTTCTTTTGGAGATGCAGGGTATCGATCCCCATACCTCTCGCATGCTAAGCGAGCGCTCTACCATCTGAGCTACATCCCAAAATTCCTGCATCACAAAACCCTAAATTTTCCATCATCAATAATAGTGAAAATGAAGAAATATAGCTACTTAAAATGTCATGAATAAGGAAAAAATGAAAAGAAATAACATATTTAATAATAAATAGTTTTATTTTGGAGATGTAGGGTATCAATCCCCATACCTATCGCATGCAAAGCAAGCGCTCTACCATCTGAGCTACATCCCCACGATTCTTATATAACAAAACCCTAAACACCTCGTCATCAATAATAGTGAAAATGAAAAACTACCCCTCCTCATTATGTCGTAAATATGAAAATTTTGAAAAGAAATAAAATATTTAATAATCCGTTCATTTGGAGATGCAAGGTATTGATCCCCGTACTACCCACACGAGAAGCAAGTGCTCTACCATTTGATCTACCTTCGCATAACTCTTACGTTAGAAAATCTTAAACTTCCCGTCATCAATAATTGTGTAAATGAAAAAATATCTCGGCTCATTATGTCATAAATAAGGAAAGATTGAATAGAAATAAAATATGAATAACAAATAGTTTCTTTTGAAGATGCAGGTATAGATCCCCGTACCTTTCGCATGCTACGCAAGCGCTCTTCCATCTGGCTAAATACCCACAATTCTTAAATCACAAAACCCTAAATTTTCCATCATCAATAATAGTGAAAATGAAGAAATATCGCTACTCAACATGTCATGAATAAGGGAAAATTGAATGTAAAAAATATTGACATAAATAAAGTTCATATCCTATAATTCCTACCTTGTACCTTTAAGATTATGAATGACCAAGCTCAAATTATTTTGGTTGAAGCTGCATTGCCATTAAAGCAAAATTTCACCACAAACTAAGTTTTTGAAAACGACTTTTATTGTATATTTATTTTTTTAATGTTTTTAATTTTTTAATTTTTAAATTTTAGTTTTCAAAACCTTCATTGATATGTCAAAAATACTTATTTGCTATCCTTCAACAATATTTATATTGTAAAATGGGATTAACTTTTTTAAGTTTATGTAGTTTCTTTTTACTAGTATGTTTACTTCTATCTCATATTAAAAAAAAATGTGCTAGTAAACATAATTCCTCTTTTATTGGTATATATACTTACTCCATTTGTATTTACTTCATTTTAAATAAAAGTTCACATTAATTAATAAACCCATGTGTTTAATACATTCCTTAAAAAACAAACTTGTTTGTATTAGGTTAAATTACAATGAATAGGAAGAGAATAAATCTCAAAAATAAGTAGAAGGTTGAGAATTTCACTCAACCACACAATCTAACTTGATAGACTCATGTGCAATTCTACCCCCAACAATTGGTTGAAACTTAGAAATGGTAGAGATAATGCTCGAATTTTTAAGGGGAACTTCTAAACTCGAGAGATCAATTTTATTCCTCTAAAATCTAATTTTTACATAATAATTGCTTGAAACTTAGAAATGGTAGAGATAATGCTCGGATTTTAAGGGGAACTTCTAAACTTGAGAGATCAATTTCATTCCTCTGAAATCTAATTTTTACCTTATAACTTGAGGACAGGAGGATATGTATAGTCTCCCCACAAAAGAAGTTAGTGACCTCAATAATAGTGAAACTTAGAAATGGTAGAGATAATGCTTGGATTTTTAAGGGGAATTTCTAAACTTGAGAGATCAATTTCATTCCTCTAAAATCTAGTGAAAATGAAAAACTATATCTCCTCATCATGTAGTAAATATGAAAATTTTGAAAAGAAATAATATATTTAATAATTGATTCATTTGAAGAAGGAAGGTATCGATCCCGTACTTCCCACATGGGAAGCTCTACCATCTGAGCTACATTCCCACAATTCTTACATTAGAAAACCCTAAATGACCCGTCGTCAATAATTGTGAAAATGAAAAAAATATCTCCGCTATCTCCGCTCATTATGTCATAAATAAGGAAAGATTGAACAGAAATAAAATATTAATAATAAAATGTTGAGGTCTGGATAAAGCACAAAGTAGCAAGGAACACCATTGTCGACTCTAGAACCACCCACAACTCCTGATCGAGACCAATGCAAAATATTTTAGCATCC